>NW_019742963.1:745307-766274 GCF_002891405.2 Cryptotermes secundus | reverse complement strand
CATCAATTGACATTTCACCATTTTTGAAACGGGAACACCACTCAAACACTTCAGTTTTCCCCATAGCATCGTCCTTGTACGCCGTTTTTAACATTTCAAGAGTTTCTGTTCCACTTTTCCCGAGCAAAAATCAGAATTTCGCCACCGCACGCTGTTCACGAAAATCAGCCATTGCAAAAACGACGATCACACAGAACAGTTGTCACTATAAACTCTGCCGAAACTAGTCCTTACCTTCTGAAGCAACGATAGTCGGCTTATCGACTCAGGAATGTTAGCTCTATGCGCTCATAGCGGCAAAACGCGGTACTACAAAAGCTCTGCCCACAAAAATATTACTTCGGTTTCTTTTGGGTATCCCATCGTATACCTTTAATGACTGCATAACGATGAACTGGAAAGGATTTGGGAGGAAACGGTCGTGACCTAATTTGAAATAATATCCCGGCATTTTCTTGTTAGGACTGTAGAACCCACGGATATCCTACCGGATAAACAGTGCACTGGCCGGGATTCGAACAGAGCACCGTTTCCTTATCAATGTCAAAATCCATGGCAACTCAAACTTTAAAGAAGGAAGAAGACTCAAATTAAGAAACAAAGTGTACTCATGTAACTGTAAACAGACTGGGAATGAAATCGCATGCATCTCTGCGGCAATGAATCCCGACATAACACTAGAACAGTTGTGTTTTCTATGTGGTCCGTGCGGAGGGGTTATAAGAGGAACATAGTTCAGAGCTTGGTTCAATCAAGTTTATTTGATCTTTTCTTTCGCAAAAAATTCAGTGTTTCGGTGGAAGGCGAAATATCTACGCCAAAGGGAATTGCAAGCAGGGGTGCCACAAGGTTCGGTCCTGTTCCCTCTCTTTTCAATATGTACATAAATGATGGCCCCCCAACACATGGCGTTCATCTAGCCCTCTTTGCAGACAGCACCTGTCTGTATGTGACAGATCGCAAGGAATGTTTTGTTAGAAAACTCCAGCGCGGTCTCAGCTCAATGTAGGACTGGAATGAGCGCTGGAATATAAAAATTAATGAAGATAAGACTCGGGGGATCTACTTCTCTCGCAGTCGTCGACGTATTATTCGATAACATGCAGGGCTGGAAAAGGGATACTGGAGAAGACAGTGGAAGTTAATTGTACGAAAGCTTACGTAAGAAATGACGAATATTATCAAATGGTGTTACGCTGGTATACTGAAGCATTGAAGGAGAGCGAGTGTGCTAGAAAACGAACTGGACTTTGTCTATAAATGGGTTTCGATTCCTGATGCCAGTGATATTAGTGGGAATGTTGCAAGTCGCTGGATGCTAAACCGAGCTATTCTCAAGTACTGTGGGCAGATGGTGACGTCACAGTGTCCGCTCCTTACAAGGTACTGCGTTCGTATCTGCAACATCTCCGCTCCTGACACGCCCCCTGTCTCTTGTCCAGAGTGGTTTATGCCAAGAGGCGCAAATATCGGATCGGTTCCTTATAACCGGGCTACAGTCCACAGCTCTTGCTCGAGCTGTTCATCTGCGTCCTCGAGCTCAAAGAGACTTCTAATAAAAGCACGGAACATGGAAGTTACCAAGTACGAAGCATCTGTCGATGCGCACTGGGTCAGCTTGGTACGGTAACTAGGTTATAGAATGGACAGGAGAATCGGGGTTCGATACCCGGAGTGGGCAGAGATCTTTCTTCACAGCTTTGAGACGGGTTCTGGAGGGGGCACTCAGGAACATATCCAATGGAGAGCCGGGGTCTCTGTCCCAACGGATAAGGCGGCTGGAATGTGAAGCTCACCACCCACGTCCATCTAGTGGAGAGGTTAAGGGTCATGGAACTTCATCTCCATCCCTCCATACGCCTTCACGGAATGGTACTTAATTACGCACAGGAATAATGTTAATGTTTACAAGCCAAACTGCCGGATACGTCACAGATGAGGAACAAGAATAATGGTTCTCAATTAGACACGCAACGTAACGCTCTGGCTGACAGGTCTCTGGAGGGCGTCCGATATAAGACAGGAGCACAGACGACGACTTCGACGCCATGCAGATAAGTTCTGCACCTTACTTTATAACGTAACACGCCTACAACATGATTTATCGAACTATGGGTTGAGAACCTGGACCTTTCAAAATACAGCTCCATCCACGTACAGTAAACTCTCGCTGATCCGGTTACAGTTAATCCGGTTCGGAACACGACAATTTTTGTTCACAGTTGAGTACATACTTTAAAAGACGAGGGATTAGAGCAAGAGGACTTCCAGACTGTGTTGAGGGCAGCTGGAGAGACTAAAACCACGCAAGAAAATACGCAAAATTGGCTTGGGCTGGATGAAGGAGACCCTGGATGCTGCAGTGATATATATTTTTTTTTATTCATTTTCAGTAGCACTACCTAGATTACTAAATTTTCCATTTATTTGTTTTTGTCTTTGAGGGCTATCTTTTGCCTCCTTAACAAGGATGACCTTTCCCCGCCCAAGTACTTCGAATCAGAGAGAATGTACCGTTATTTCTTTTAGCAGCTCTATGCATTTTAATAGACAGGCGATTTCGGAAAATTAACCTGCTGCAGCTGACTAAACACTGCGATTTTTTGTTGACTACAGGGACACTTTATGGATTCCTGCGGGCGTAGGGAGGCTGTAACGATATTCAGGTTCCTGCGGGCAGAACTGCTGAGCGGTACGGATTGGAGTTGGTAAATGTACGGAGTCCACGCCTGGGGCCGATGCATCTTCTTATTCAAGTACCCATGTCCCCTGGGCACGGGTCTATCTCGCAACTTTTTGGTGTACCTACGATAATTCAGTCAGTATAATGAGACTAAGGGGTAGACGACCGGAGAACCGAGGTTCGATTCCCAGCGGGGGTTCACAATTCTCTCTCCTTCACAGCGTCCAGCCCAGCTCTAGGGCCCTAAGGATCCACAAAGTCCCCTATCAAACGGACATCGGGGGATCTTTTCATGTTCTTTTCTGGTTCATTTTGATAAAATATAATTCCTTATGTCGTGGTTTTACGGGTTGAGATCGTGAAGACTAGTAGGCGGGTGGGCCGTGTATTCAGGGCACAGGCCTACCCAATTAAAGGTGGTTCACAGCACAGAAAAATCGGCATATAAAATAAGCAGACATCAGCTTCTGGTATATTACGTCGTGCAGTCCGTTTAAAGTAAACCTACATCTCGGAGGAACATATCGCCTCCATCTTCAATGTCGAATAATATGCCGAAAAAGAAAACAGCGTGAAAGAAGGTGGCAAGCAGAGCATGCTGAAGATGTAGGCGATGTGTTCGTACGAAACCGCCGTGACTGCGTATTGCCCATAGTCCTGAACTTTTTTCAAACACGGAAGTTTTGCCCGTTCGAATGACGCACATCCGATGACTCGGCCCCGCACCGGATGAGGGAAGAGCATCCACTTTCCGAAACGGTGTGCTCAAGAACTCAAAGCGGCAGGACATGCCAGAATAAAGGCAATGTTTATTGCACTGTCAGCTTCGAACTACCGCTATTCCAGTCTGGAATTCGACAAAGCCCGTCCCAACAGGCTGCATGCAGCCTTAGGCGCATGACGAACGCTTTCCGGAACAATGAATCGACTACAGCAGTAACCTCGCCGCTAACTTTTCACTGCCCACTGAATCACCTGCCCGCATGAGTCACACGCAGAGATGCCTCCTCTTATCAAAAGCGAAAATTTAAACTTACTGCATGAATCACCTTCAGGGAGCCGGAATAGCTCAGTCGGTACAGCGACTGGCTACGGGCTGGACGGCCGAGGGTCGGAGTTCGAGTCCAGGTGGGGTCAAGAATTTTCTCCGTGTCGTCCAGACCGTCTCTGGGGTCCACCCCACATCCTATCCAATGGGTACCGGGAGCTCTTTAGCCTGGGGTAAAGCGGTTGAGGCGTGAAGCTGACCACTCACCTCTAACTGGCGCCGAGGTCAAGAAAACATGGATCTATACATCCACTCCCACATACGCTGTCATGGAGTAGTGCTTAATTAGTTAAGCACAGGGACGACTTTGCCTTTGCCTTACGAATGCACTGAATAGACAACATAAAGGCACGAATCCACAATAATGCTTGCACACTAAGCTTCACCAGTCTCCAAACCGACAAATAAAAAAACAAAATCCGTGGCTTGAGTCAGCAAGCGAAATATACCGACCGAGCAACCGCCGCTTGTCGGCGAAGTTAGTACCAACTTTAGCGGACACAGGGTGTTGCGTCGTCAGCGCAACGAATCCCCACGGCCGTAAATTTCGATTTTCTAGACGGGGGCCTCTATTTCCTTGAAACTGCTCCTCAATTATTATCACAAGGCTAAGTGGACCGGGTTCCAGACCCACTACTTTTCATAAAATATGGTAACGCCGAGAATCGAACCCGGGACCTCAGTATCTGTAGACAGGAACTCTGACCACTAGACCACATCGGCGCTCCAACCGACAGCGTCGTTAAATAACCGATACAAAACCGGGCTTAATTTGTCGTGATTTATTTTATAACGCTATCAGCAACTGAAGCTATACAGCGTCGAGCGAACTTGAAAGGGCTTGGAAGGAAGTGGTCGTTGCCTACTACAGATACTAACCCGGCATTTGCTTGATGGCACTGGCAAAAACCACGAAAAATTTCGGTCATGATCTGGATTAATGGTTGGCTTTTATGATGAACACGGCGATGAATTTACGGCTTTGATATAAAGAGAGGAATGCCGTGACCATATAAATATCAGATTTTCAAGGAACATCGTGCAGCATGGAGGCCATTGTTTTTAGGGAACTGTGAAGACACGATGTCATGTCAGCTGATTCACTTCCCAGGGAGGCAGAACACAGCACTGTGTGTTCCCAAGTGTTGCAGATACGGACATCCATGCGCTCGGCAGCCATCGGAGCCAGGATCAGTGCGAAGTGTCTATAAATACCAAAATGTCCAAATATTATGGCAGCAACATCAACGGCCGCACTTCACAGGATGAGTACAGACTGTTCCAATTGTTACAACATTCCATATGTTGCTCATTCCATGGGTCAGGGGTGCACAAATTTATGCGACCTCCCCATATCTGCCGGTCAGCGAAAAGTTGCACTTCTGCACACTGTAGCAGGTCCCTCTCCGACTGTACGGTGGCAACAGGAATATATCTTTACAGTCTTTACACCTATTAACTAACTGCACGGAGCTGAACCCTCCTTGAGAAGCCGCCAGTTGTGCAGCTACTGAAGAACTTGACAGCAATTTATGGTACCCGAAGGTTCATTACCGTGTTCACAAGATCCCTTCACTAGTCACTGAGTCACATCTATCCAGTCCATACTAACCCATTCTATCTCCCTAAGTTCCATTTTAATATTATCCACCCACCTACGTCTTATTCTTCTGAGCCATGCTCACTGCTCATGACTCGTCGTCCCCTTTCTAAAGAAATCTGTAAGAGGGCATAGGCCGCTCACTTCTTAGTGGTGTCTTTCCTTCTGGCTTTCCCACCAATATCCTACATGCATTCTTATTCTCCACCATTCGTGCTGCATGCCCTGTCCACCTCATACTCCTTGACCTGATCATTCTCATTATACTTGGAGAAGAGTACCAGTTACGAGTATGAAGCTCCTCATTATGCAGATTTCTCAAAAACCTCCTGTCACTTCATCTCTCTTCGGTAAAAATATTCTCCTCAGCACCCTGATCTCAAACACCCTTAGTCTATGTTCCCCCCTTAATGTCAAAGACGAAGTTTCACACCCATACAAAACCACAGGTAAAATTATAGTTTTGTATATTCTAATTTTTATGTGTTTAGCCAGCAGACGAGAAGACAGAAGGTTCTACACCCACAGTAAGCTAAAAAAATTAGGACAATAAATTCGTAAGAATCCTGGGCGAAATTCTATCCCATCACATCTCAGGACAGCACAGGCAAGAGTTAGGGCTGGAACACACACACAGCGACATCGGTCGTACGGACAAATGTCGTACAATTTTTTTTTTGCCGTACGACCTCCTTTTCACACTAGAGCGACCAAATACATTTCTTTGCTCTCCGACTGTCGTACGACCGATGTCGCTGTATGTGTTCCAGGACTTAGGGCGAGGGCACGCCAATGAAACTGTCAACCGCAACGCAACCGCAATTTCCAAGAATTGTTATCAGCCTGCGCTGAACACATATTAAAGGAAACGGCAACGCAACTCGCGGAAAGGCCGAGAAACTCAACTTCCATGCATAGTGCATGCCAGTCTTCTCACAACTGCGTTGCCGCGTGGTTTCCTAGTTGTCAGCTGTTCTGCAACGCGCCGTCAATGAACTGTTTGTTTCTTACGATGGCACGAAAGGTTGACGAAGCTGTTAATGTTGTTTTTGTGCAGTTAACTGTGCAAGAGCCTGGTATTTATGACAATTGCCACCCAGACTACGCTAGGCAGGACAAAATAGATTTGGCTTGGGAAAGAATTTCTCATGGGACGAAGGAGTATGGATCCAGGTTAAGTTCTTTCGAAACAATAAACGCGCCTGAATTTAGACTGTCACAGAACGGATGCACCCGATGATTTCTTCTCTTAATATTGTATTTAAGCATCCTGTTACATTAATATATTATTTATTTCAATTATATTTCCGTCTTATATATTATACAGTCACCCATCTTCCACATTGCATGGTTCGGCCGTATGCAGCCGTCATAAAGTGTCTTCTATCTTGCTATGTCAAAATTTCCTATCGCGTGTGAACGCGATATTTCCTGATCACAATAGATTGACCTCAATTAAAACAAATTAATTGACATTCCAATATTTTCCATATGGTCGTCGTCCTCTCTTCTCACGCCGTCCCAACCGTTCTCAACTACCGCCATATTATGAGAGGTAGAAGGCGAGTGAACGAAATTAAAAATACATTCATGTATTACGTCGGACGAAAGTACCCACTTAAGATCGCTTAAGATGTTGTGAGCAACTAATCAGACATAAATTTCCTCAGCGTGCTCCTGCTAAGCTGGAAACCAGTTGCCTGCTTGAAATTGCCGACATGTCTCGGAAATTGCGGTTGCGTTGCCGTTGCCAGTTTCCTTGGTGCGAGGACAAAAAATTGACGACGGAAAACTGCGTTTGGTAGAACGTGAAGTGGATTCATCTGGCTCAACACTGTATCCAGAGGTGGGCTGGTTCGTCAGCAACTAGTCAGATTATATATCGTTCAATGGTAGGATTACTGATGATGAACTGTAGGGGACTTGGAAGGAACTGGTCGCAGCCTAATTGTGGCACTGTCCTGGAATTTGCTTGGAGAGAGTGGGACAAACCACGAATTACATTATTCAAAACAGGCGGTGTCCCGAAACAGATTCAAACCTAGCACTTCTGAAAACGGACCGAAGGCATTGCCGCTACGTTAACCAGCTCGGTGTGGTCTCTTGTGAATGGCTATACAAAGGCGAACCCTAACTTACGAAATTAATACGTTCTTTGAAACGTGTCTGTCAAGTTCAATGTTCACAAGTTGAATTTATTTTTTCATAAGATATATCGTTAAATTTGTTAAAATGTTCATTAAGCGTGGGATTTCGGCCGCGCCATAGCTCAAGCAGTTAGTCGCTGGCTTCCCACGGCGGGGGCCCGGGTTCAAATCCGGGTCTGGTCAAATGGGATTTGAGGCGGACAAAGTGGCGCTGGGGTAGGTTTTCTCCGAGTACTTCGGTTTCCCCTGCCAATCTTCATTTCACCAAATTCTCCATCATCATAATCACGCGGGGCAGGTACGATAGGCCAATCAGTGGCCGCCGTGCCGAATGGACCCAACTGGACTCCAGCCCCCACTATGCGAATTAAAAAAAAATTAAAAAAATATTAAGCGTGGAATTTTGTATTCGTTAGGTGAACTGGGGAGTCAAAATTTATACGTCCGTGCAAGGTTCGAAAATTCAAACTGTTCGTTTCTTGAAAGCTCGTTAAGAGGTTCGTTTGTACGCTTCTCACGCATAGCAGCGGTCGGCGGACCGCTGGCTGAAAACTGTGTATTAAATAACTCGTACGTTCCTACCAAACAAAGCTTCACTGTAACAGAATACTCTAATAATCAAGCACAAAACCGTCGTTTGTGCAACAAGGAAGCCATTTCAATATCAAAGCCAACTGGTACAATGCTTGATGACGTGTAAAATACAGCGCGTTCCAAAACTACATTCCGTATTTCGAACAGGTCACTAACGAAAGGCGTTCATGGGAACACGGGGGGCCCGGCACAATCTATATGAACAGTGACAACTTGGGCGCCCAACAGGTGCCCTGTCTTCAGAAACTAATAACTGCTCAGCCAATCAAAAAATTCCCAGCATTTATGGAACCCAAAGGTTCATTACCAGGGCCCGGATTTTTATGACATGTCATCTTTTTTTCCTTGTATCCTACGCGATGCTCTTAAATATATAAATCTCGGATATGAGCTGCTGGTTAGAGAAATGTAAATTTTATAGGTTATTTTTTGACATTTTTAGGTTTAAGTCATTTTTTTTTCATTTTTGGCCATTTTAGGGAATTTTTCTTCATATGTTTTCTGAAATGTGAATAACATGGAAGCGAAGTGTTTTCTTTTCTCCTTTAGGTCATTTTTCTGGATTTTTTCGGTCATTTTATACGTCATTTTTTAAATATTTTCAGGTCATCAAAACCCGGGCCCTGTTTTGAACCAGACAAATTCAGTAAACATCCCCCATCCTAAGTTCTATCTTCCTGGATATAACGCCGTGTAGTCCGTTGAAAGTCAACCCACGTTTCGGAGGAACGTCGCCTCTTTCTTCAGGATCGAAGAATATGCCCAACTTGCCACCTGCTTTCACGCTGGTTTATTATTCGACCAAGAAGATGGAGGTGACATGTACCTCCGAAACGTCGGCTGACTTACAACGGACCACACGGCGTTATATCCCAGAAGATTAGAATTCTTCATAACCACCGCTGGGAGTACCTCAAATCCTACCATCCATCCTATTTAATAGCATCCTCCCTTCTCCGCCTAGGTCGTCCTAGTAGTCTTATTTCTCCGGGTTTTCGTGACACTTCTCTCCCACGCGTGCTACACGTCTCAATCTTCTCCAACAGGACTGTGGCATATTTTCTCAGAGTACGAACTGTGGAGCCAGACAAAACAGCAGTTGCTACCGGACGGCTCTGGAACAACATCTGTTTCTAGGCAACTATCACGAACAGGTTCCCGCGGCAACAACAAAAGTACTGTTGGAAATGGGGTTTTCTATGGTGGTCCATCCTGAGGGTTATAAGGAGCAACCTTTGGCAAATGACAGACCCGTCTTCTCGTCAGGGGGAGCGCCCCACATCAACAAGCCTGCAACTTTCTGACACTAATAAAGATCTGGTCTTAAGCCCCAAATGGGTGCTTTATTCCAAGACAGACTGGCCGACTGACCGTTGGTCGTAACATAACTCTGACCCTGACTTTGAAGAATAGGCAGTTGGAAGAGAGCCGCCAATCAAGGAGAACTTCAGCTCGGAAGCAGAGGTACAACCACTGTTAAAGCCGTTACCAGGCAACTGCTAGTCAAGACACTGCGGGTTGGAAAAAGACTCTCAGAGGGTGCTATTGTGATTCGAAAAGTGTTGAAATTAGCGATGGTACTATAATTAAGTGTAATTACGAGCTGTGTGTTGAAGAGGTAAATACATCCAATATCCAATCCAAACTCCCGCCGAAAGTCACTCAAACACGGTACTGTATTCATTATAGAGTGATAATTCTAATAACAACTGCTTATACAAGCATTGCGTGTTTACCGAGCCTTTGCCTAGCAATGAACATCTCCTCTGGATCCAATATTCCGGCCTTCTGGCGTCATGTTACAATTTATACATACACATACATATGCATACCGACATATGGCTAAGTTTTCATTCACATTAGCAGCCAAGAAACATGCTACTCGTCCAGGGAAGTGTCACCATTTATTTCTGTAATTACTTTTCGACGTTGTCGGTAACTAGACTATACAGCGCCGAAGGGCAGGATGACAGGTGTCACTTTGTGGCTTTGTGTTATGTCTTGTTGTAGACCACTGCCACCGGGTTAAAACCCATATGCGGTTAGAATCAATAATAATAATAATAATAATAATACAAAAAATACTTGGAATAAAGGCAGTCGTGGCCTAATACGAGATACTTTGGAAAAGCAGGTAGAACTTCAGTCAGGATAGCCGGGGTCCCGGAAGAAATTTGAACCGAATACATCCTAAAGAGAAGACTATAGAGGGCTACAGCTACACCAACCTGTTCGGTCAGAACCGCCCCAAAAAACAGACGGTTCGCGAGCTACATTTCGAGAACCGCTAGCCTTATCGTATCTCGACTAATGGCTTTTCACCGCGTGTTTTTCTTTCCGAAATACAATCTATTCACCAACAGAGAAAACGATTTTACCGGCCTTGGTTTCCATAGCAACGCACGTCTGTAGACAGTTCAATGAGGACGGCAGAGATGCAGGGTGTAACAAAACAGAGACGCAAATAGCGTTACATCATCACAACCCATCCGTCCACGCAGATTACGTAAAAACATATACGTCACCGGTCTGACAACAAAAGGCATTCAGTTCGAACCTCGGACATTCTAGTCAAAAGATACCTTTCTTCTGGTCATTTGTTCTTGTTTACTTTACAACGCTTCCAGTATCCGAACTACTGTGGCATACTGGCTCAAAGCAAGAACTGTGTACCCAGAGAAACAGCCGTTGCTAGCGAACGGATCTGAAACAACGTTCGTTTCTGGGCAACGGCCGCGAAACGGGTAACGGAACGGCGTCCATTGCTGGGCAGCAGATTCTTAATAAGCAAGAATTGACAGCCGCTATTAGGAAACGGCTCGATACACACATTCCCGCGGCAATGGATACGCATGCAACAGAGAAATGGTGTTTACTATGAGGTCCGTACCGAGATGTCATAAGTAAGGGACAGGGTCATAGAGCTTAGTTAGTAGTCTGTAAAGTGAAACAAGAATTAACAGTTGGAAGGGGGCCGCCGTTCAGAGATGACTTGAGCAGAGAAGCAGAGGAATTTCCACCGTTAGAAGCCGTTACCGGAAACGTCTAGTGAAGACACTGCGGGCTGGAAAAGACTTTGCGTGCGCGCTAGTGATTTATTAAGTGTGGAAATCAGCTATTGTGCTATAATTAATTGGAATTACGAGTTGTATGTTAAAGTGGTCAATAAATCCAATACCAATCCAAACTCCCGTCAAGAGTCACTCAAAATCGTGACACTATATAGCGCTCAATGATAAAAAGGTAGGACTGGAAAGGATCCGGAAGGAAGCGCAGGTACGAGTACTATCCCGGGATGTCAGAGGGGAGTGGCAAAAATAAACTGTCAGGACAGCAGATGCCCAGGTCGAGATTCGAACCGAGCACTTTCCTACCGCTACACCAACCCACACTCGCTGACGTCATATACAGTTTGGTCGTACCTCGGACAGGCTCCAGGCGTTCTTGAATGCAGGACGTGAGACGAGCTCATTATATAACATGGGACGTACAGGGTTAAATTCCTAGAGCTCCTGGCTCAGGGCCATTTTTTCAATGTTTTAACCCATATTGTTCCATAAGTGTATTGTTTCTATTATAAAATCAATAAGCAGACATAAAAATATTTAATATATTAAAAAAATTATATTCTACGGCGTAGTTGGTTGAGGCACTATGCTACAAGCCGGAAAGTCGCGGGTTCAAGTCCCGATGAGGTCACTATATTTTTTTTTTCAATTGACCTAATCCTTCCAGCCGCACTATGGCCCTGGGGTTGACTCAGCGTCTAACAGAAATGAGTACCATGAATAATCTTTGGGGCAAAGGGCGGCCGGTGCGTAAGGCTGACAACCTCACCATCATCTGTGAGCCGATTGTCTAGAAAATGTGGGAACCTCAACATCTCACAACCCTATGGGCCTCCACGGCCTGTTACAAGGATACCTTTACTTTACTTTACTTACCGTGAATCTGTAAGAGCGGCGATTCAAGCCAACAAAGGGCATCGTAACACGAACTAAGCCAAAAATTCGATTTTGGAGTTTGAAAATTCTGAGCCTGTCTTAATATTGTCACGATTTAGGGGAGTGACTGCAGACGGGGTCTGGATTGGCGAATGGATTTAGTGACTACTTACACGAGTCGGAACTCAAACAATTACAGCGCCACCGCAAATCTGCACAATTCACAAATCACCACAGCACCCGTTAAGTCTTTTCCAGCCCGCTGTGTCTTCACCAACCGTTCCCTGGTAACGGCTTCTAACAGCGGACATTCTTCAGATTGCTGCGCTGAGGTTCTATCTTCACAGCCTAACGTGCAGAACTCTACTCGCTATCAACTGAACCTACTCAAAGTCAAAGTCACATTTCGACTTACGGTCAGCCAGTCAGTAAGTCTTGGTGTCGAGCCCCATCTGGGACTCATGACCAGATATTTATCACTGACACTTGCAGTCTTGTTTTTGTGGGGCGGCCTCTCTGAAGAGAGGATGGGTCTGTTTTTCTACATGCAGCTGGCCCTTAACAGCGCAGTCTTTCTTGGGTCCGAGTCCCTTGGGACTCGCGACCATAATTTACTGTCTCAGTTTTGAGACTTCCCTTTTCGTCGTCTCCCACGACTTGCACGGTCACGGTGGAGGTATTCGACCCCGCCTCCACACGGGTCAACTGACAACTGAACCCAATCCTCCAACTGCCCTGGTTATAATTTCTCGGAACGGACCAGATAGAAAATATCGTTCTTCTAGTGCTGTGTTCGTGTCCGTTGCAACAGGAAAGTGTTTACCAAGCACTCAGTTTCCGACAGTAACTCTACTGTTGCGTGTGTGTATGTCTGGGCTTTACTTAGTAACGGGCGGCTCTTTATGCAGTCACTGCTTAGCAACGGGTCTATATGCCACAATTATATACGGATCGCAAATCGGGCAGTCTGGAGCCGGCCTAGAGCAGTCGCTATTGCGACTGACTATGGGCTGGACGACAGAAAGGGCGGAGTTCGAGTCCCAGTGGGGGCAAGAATTTTCTCTTCCGCACGTCGTCCAGACCTGATCTGAGGTTTACCCAGCCTCCTATCCAATGCTTACTGGGGGGCTCTTTCCTTGGGGGTAAAGCAGCAGGGGCGTGAAGCTGACCACTCGACTCAAACTATTACCGAGGTCAAGGAAACGTGGATCTACATCCACTCCCCCATACACCTTAATGGCGTACTGCTTAATTAGTTAAGCACAGGGACAACTTTACCTTAAGTCGAGGCAGGGCTGTAATCCAGCTGATATTTACTAACGTTTCGGAAGAACCTGACGCGTGCATCCATCGGGTTTCTTCCTCGAAGGTGGAGGCAAGAGGGTTACTAGTACGACACATTCCACAAGACAGTAAAGTTCACGCATTCCCTTTCTTCAGAGTTATGGCAGATGAAGAATGCCGTCTTCTGGGATGTGGCACCGCGTAGATATTGTGTAAAAGGACGTTTCGGAGGAACGTATCGCCTCCATCTTCATGGTAGAAAAATCCGAAAGTGAGTAACCTGAGTGAGCAGGTGGCTGGCACCTGCGAATTTTTATACCCTTAAGATGGAGGCGATACGTTTATCAGAAACGTCGATTTACATAATATATACGCGGCGCCAAATCCCAGAAGACTGCATTCCTCATAATCACCGCCATGAAAACCTCAAATCTTACATAGTTAAGACATGTTCGGTTTATTTATCGCATCGACTCCAAGCGTCTCCTCACTTCTCCGTTTTGAACGAAATCCTCTAAAACAGAATTGGAGAAACTTTTAAAGTTCAGAAAGGCCAACCTTTATTCTCAGCGCAGATGCGATGATGTCAGTAGGCCACACCTGTTGATAGCCCTATATCCAGCTGAAGCCAGAACCAACATTCCCGGCTTGCTTAAGTCATAAATGCACATACCGAGTACTGCTCGGCCTTTACGTCAATTTTACTGTTTCAAGGGGTGGCCACTGACTGGATAACTTTTGCTATTTCTTCAAAATGAGCAGACGTAGCCGCTCTTCGCCCGTAAAATGGCTGGCTGCTTTCCCAGTCAATATCACAACAGCTAACATTTTACCCAAACCAATAAATCAGAAGCTCACTCATGTAATTAGCCAAAAAAGATACGAAGACCAAGACGCAGGTGGGTGGATAATATTAAAATGGATCTTAAACAGATAGGACGGGGTGGTACGGACTGGATCGATCCGGGTCAGGATAGGGACCAGTGGAGGGCTCTTGTGAACACGGCAATGAACCTTCGGGTTCCATAACATGTTGGGAAGTTCTTGAGTAGCTGCAAAACTGGCGTATTCTCAAGAGGGGCTCAGCTCCATGAAGTTCGTTAGTGGAAAACCAGGACATCATGGATGATGCAGTTTTTTCGGCCAAGGAATAGGTTACAATCTCCTACTTTGTTACCTTCGAACCGCCTCCGGCCCGCATGTCTGTTTCTGTCACTAAATATTACGTAACATTTGAATAAAGTAATACACCAGCGTTTTGATTTCGCAACTTGCGCCGTATCTTTCCTGTCGTTTTGCCCCCCATTCTAGCGACCTTAGCCGTTTCGTTTCTCTCGTCTTGCGCCTCATTCTAGCGATTTACGCCGTTTCGTTTCTCTTGTCTTGTGCCTCATTCTAGCGATTTGCGCCGTTTCGTTCCTCTCGTCTTGCGCCTCATTCTAGCGATTTGCGCCGTTTCGTTCCTCTCGTCTTGCGCCTCATTCTAGCGACTAACTAGCTCATTCCTCTGCAACTCGCCCAACGGACAAACCCTACAGACACTGTCACCACCGCTTTGGACAAACCTCGTCACGGAGTGCACGCTCCCTGCTGCTGCTACCGCAATCACAAAGCAGCGCAGAGCAACCGCATCACAAGGCCACGCGATGTTGGGCAGGATGCGTGCCAGAGCTGTGGCTCTGCGTGCTGCTGTTGGCTTAGGTTTTTTTATTTGTATTGCTAGCAGGGTGGGACTAAGTCCCTTGTACTGCGGACACTTCTGGCCTATTGTACCAGCCCCAGATGATAGGTGAGGGTGATTGTGGAGTAACTGGTGGAATGAAGATTGGCAGGGGAAACCGAAATACTCAGAGAAAACCTGCCCCAGCGCCACTTTGTCCACCACAAATCCCACTTCACCAGGATCGAACCCGGGCCGCCGCGGTGGGAAGCCAGCGACTAACCGCTTGAGCTATGGCGCGCCCCTTGGCTTAGCTTACTCTTTGGTCCTGATGATGTAACTAGAATATTCCTCCGAAACTTGCGTCGATCACTCACTATCTTACGTGCAGCACTACATTCCACAAAACTTGTCACTTTTACAAGTTTAAAAGTATACTTGTGGGAAAGCCAGAAGGAAGGAGATCGCTAGAGACAGCAAGACGTAGGTTGGTCGATAATATTAAACTGGATTTTAGATAGGATGGGGCAGTATGGACTGGATCGATCTGGCTCAGGATAGGGACAAGTGGGGGGGATCTTGTGAACACGGCAATGAACCTTCCGATTCCATAAGTTCCTGGGAAGTTCTTGAACAGCTACACAACTGGCGGCTTCTCAAGAAGGGTTCAGCTCCATGAAGTTTGTTTATTAGTTTGTTTCTTTCGAATATCCTCCGATATTTAAAACCGTCATTACGCAATTCTGGATTACCGTAGAAAACGGACTGGCAAGCGTTAACACGCTACACTACTTAACTTCTGTAGCAGGTCACGAACGGACGAGCAGTCTTTCGTTCAATGTTCTACAGAAGCCATGTCGAAAATATTCTACTAAATAAACTAGGGATAAACGCAATCGATCGGGTTCTGACGTCGGAAAAAATATGCGTCACAACAATCTCACGTGTTGGGTCAGTGATCTGACAGCTTGCACGTGTGAAACTTGTACATGGCCGACCCTGAAGAATATGTTTTGGGGACCTCATGGAGGTGATTACTGTGGCATTCTGCGTTCCGACACCGTGCAGTTTTGTAAGCGAACACCGACGTTTCGCAGAAATATGTTGCTTCCAAATTCAGGGTTGAGTATGTACGTTCAAAAATGGTTTGGTTACATTGACAAGTCACACGAAGGTCCTCATGAGACCCAAGACGGAGTTTTCCCATTCGTTCTGACCGGGTTCCTCTCTTTACCTTCTCCTTGGGTCCCAATACCGCCCTTCTTGTAACATTCCTATATAACCTTCCTGAACATATATATATTTTAACCCTGAAGATGGAGGCAGCATGTTTATTCGAACCGCCCACAACACTACACCGTGTCAAAAGACGATTATCTTAACCGACTGAAGAAATATTGATGTCAAGGTGACGAATACCAGTACCGAACTAACGCTGGTTCATCGCTGGTTCATCATACGAGCACGCTACTCAAGTCCGCAAATGGACCTATCGCCCCCGCTACTCAAGTCCGCAAATGGACCTATCGCCCCCCCCAAAAGGCAATTCGCATCAGTCCTAACTCATGTGCAGGAGTCGGGATAGCTCAGTCGGTAGAGCGAATGGCAGGAATGGTAGGGTTCGATTCCCGGGAGTGTAAGGTTTTTCTCTCCTCCACAGCGTCCAGACCAGCTCTGGGGTTCAACCAGCCTCCTACTCAATGAGTGCCGGGGGCTCCTTTGCCGAAGGTAAAAGCGGCCGAGGCGTGAAGCTGACCACTCACCTCCATCTAGTGCAGAGGTGGTAGAGCATTACCACCGCTCCCTCATATGTCTTCATGGCGGGATGCTTAACTAGTTAAGCACAGAAACAACTTTACCTTTTACATTTCCCTAGATCAGTTCCTTCACTCCAAGCGGACATCCATTTGCTGAACAATTAACCATGGCAATACATCGTATCTATCGCTTATGTCAACAGAGCATTGGAGTGTACTTGGTCCATCAAAACCAGTTTTCGGAGACCGGATTTGAGATTAGGCAATCAACTGCAGTTTAAATGTGACCCAGAACAAAGAAACATTCTGAAAATCTCGCACTTGCCAAGTTCAAGTATGTGGAGACAGCGCAACGCATTACGAAGAGTCACCTCATTTTCGCACAAAAGAAGCGATATAACATCCCAATAATCAGGGTGTTACAGCTGGAGATGTCACGGACTATGCGAAGTAGAGTTGAGCTTGAGAAGCTAACAGTTGCTCAAGGAGTTACGAAATAACCTGCAATTTATGTAACCTGAAGGTTCATTACGCATGCACTGTCTTCGCTCGCACGGAAGCCGGGATCGTGGGTTCGAATCCCACTCAGGGCATGGATGTTTGTGTGCGTTTTTCTGTGTTTGTCTACAGGTAGAGGCCTTGCGACGAGCTGATCACTCGCCCAAGGAGTCCTACCGAATGTGTAAGATCTAGAAAAACCGAAGTGAACGGAGAAGTTCATGGAGGTAGGCCTAGGCCCACTGGGGCTGTAGTGCCAAGGAAAAAAANGGGGGGAGTTCATTACGGCGTTCTCAACAGCCCGCTACTGAGCCCTATCCTAAGCCTAGGTCTTCCACGTGGTTTATTTTCTTCACAGTCTCCTACCAAGACGCATTTTTCTTCTCTCCCATGTGCATGCTACATCCCGCGACCATCTCACATTCCTAAACAATGTAGCTCCTCATTACGCAATTTTCTCCGGGCTTCTGTTACTTTTTCCTCCTTAGCTCCCTGTATGGACAACAGACGGGAGGAAACATGCTCCGTATTCAACAACAGTAAGCATGTTCCGGTATGCTCGACAGGGCTCCACAACGACGACTGCCGTTCAATCTGGCATATCATCGACGTTTCGGAGGATCGTACTGCCCACATCTTTAGAGTCAAAAAGTCAGCTTGCTACATGCTTACTACCAGCTTCTTGCTGGTTATTTAACTCTTCTACCCTGAAGACTGAGACGATATTACCCCGCAATGTCGGTACTGTTCATAGTTATCGCTGGGAAAACTTTAGATCCAACACCATCAAACGTTTCTAGTCAGTCACGATAACAGGAAATTAATCCAGGAACTGCCATGCACAGAGGAACCAGCGAAGTCTGATCGGCCCGCTTTACCTCCACAGAGTTACTGTGTTCACCCCCACATCCGCTCCACATGAGGTCCCTCCCTATCCAGCGCTCTTTAAATGTTAATCTGTCCATTGGCCTCATTCCTTTCTACGCTATTCCTAGAACACGGACAGTCAGTCGTCTGTTGCGTAACAGAGGCAACTGCGATGAATCACATCCACGCATGACGTCAAGGGCACCTCAGAGATCTCTAGGATAGTCATTCTTATTTTTTCCCGTTAAAACGGCGGCAGTAAACTGCTGGGCTAATTTAGATCAAATTTCGTATGAGAGGTCGACACTAAACTTTTCGGGATAAGCTCAATTTCGGTTCATATTAGTCCAACAGAACTGCTACTTTATAACGAGAAGCTTCATAACTTATACTCTTCGCCAAGTATAATCAGAACGATCAAGTCAAGAAGGTTGAGATGAACAGAGCATGTAGCACGAATGGGGGAGAGAGGAATGCATATAGGAAAGAGACCACTAGGAAGATCAAGATGTAGGCCGGTGGATAATATTAAAATGGATCTTAGAAAGTTATGATGCGGTGGTATGGACTGGATTGATCTGGCTCAGGATAGGGACCAGTGGAGAGCTCTTGTGAACAGGTAATAAACCTTCGGGTTCATTAAATTACTGGGAAGTTCTTGAGTAGCTACACAATTGGCTGCTTCTCAAGATGGGCTCAGTTCCATTATGTTAGTTTGTTAAAGCTGCTACTTTAAAAGGGAGTTCTAAGAGAATTTTCAGATTTTCTCAAAATTTATTGCACATGAAGATAACTCCAAATTAAATCCACAGAACTAATCGTTACTCCGCCTCCAAGGAACCGGCCAGAATTTTATGAAACCCCAAGGTTCATTACCGTGTTCATAAGATCCTGCCACTGGTCCCTATTCTGAGCCAGGTCAATCCAGTCCAAACACATTTTATTTCTTTACGAGCTATTTTAATCATATCGGTTTATTTCGGCTTTACTCGCTAGAACCTCGTATGCAATGCGTGCTACGAGCCCAACCAATCTGCTCCATTTCTTTACCATATTGATGTCTGGTGACGAGTACAAATTGTGAAGCTTCTCATCCCGTACTCTTCTCCAGCCTCCCGCTATATCCAGACACATGTAAAGATTAACATGCACAAAAATACAGCATTTTCTGCTCTTCTCTTCTTATTCTCACACATTAACAGAAGCATATCACGTAAGGAATTTATTAATTAACGAACACAAAACAAATAAATCAAAAACCGGAAACATCCCACGTTCTCTGAGGAGATATTATTGTCACGTGATACGAGTCAGTACAGACGGGGTTTGGACTGGGGATCGGATTTACTGAACACTTTAACACATGCCTCGTAACTACGCTTAATTACCGCGCCATCACCAATCTCCATACTGTATAGATCACTACAGTACACTCTAAGCCTTCTCAGCCTGCTGTGACTTCACCAGCTGTTCCCTCGTAACGGCTTCTAACAGTGGATATTCTTCAGCTTCCGCGCTCACTTCGCTGCCCGCTGGCTCTCAACTGCACCGACTAAGTTTTCTCTTCACAGACTCCCTTACAATTGACTGCAGCTTTGAGTCTGGGTCAAGGTCTTATGTTACGACCGACGGTCAGTCGGCAAGTCTGTCTTGGAATAAAGCACCCATCTGGGGCTTATGACCAGATTTTTATTACTGTCAGATGGTTGCGGGTTTGTTGATGTGAGGTACCCTCTCTGACGAGAGGACGGGTCAGTCGTTTACAATTGCTGCTGGGCCTCACCAGCGCAGTTATTCTCGGGGTCCGAGTCCCGTGAGACTCGCGACCACATTTTACTGTTTAAGATTCGAGACTTCCATTTTCGTCGCCTCCTACGACTAGCAGGTCTACGGTGGAGGTATTCGGCCCGGCCTCCACACTCCACGCTTCGGCGGCACGTACACTAAAATTGGAACGATATAGACTGCAGCTCGGCTGGTGTCCTCGTTAGATAACTCCTTGGCACGGACCGCGCAGAAACCTCCATTTCCAACAGTTCCTCTGTTGCTGCGCGGGGACTCGTTGCCACGAGAACTTGCTTGTTTGCGGTCGTTACTTAGTAACGGGTCTACAAGCTACATTATCTTTATTTTGTAATATTACGATTTCTGTAGCAAGCATCTTGACGATACATATGTCATGCTCAGTGAGTCATGTTTCCATGGACTCTTGCCAGTGCTGAGTAAGAGCGGACAAGGGCAGCTTTAACGAGTGACCAATAGTTTCAGACATTCCTGAATAAACCACGTACGGGAGGTCATGTCCACTTCATTACTGAAACTACACAATGAATTTCAGTAAAATTTGGCACTGGCAGTTCACAGTAAATGTGTGCTGCTAGTTTAATTTTGTGACCTAAAATCCGCATTCTACACAAAGCTCAAACTCAGCACCATCAAATTTGTTGCAAACATGCCACACAAAAACTGGCACATAAGACAAGTATGGGTCAGATTAAGATTTGCAGCTTTAGCGTGAAACACTTTTCGAGATAGTGTGAAAAGTCCGAGCAGGTTGGTATGCGGTAACTCTATCTAGACTTGCATTCGGGAGGTGCTCGCTTCGAATCTCAGCCGGGCCACCAGTTATCCCCATTTGTTTTGTAGTTTTCCTTGATCCCTATAGAAAGATGACCACGTCCACTTATTTTCATGCCGTTTCATTATTCATCAAACATCATGCAATTCGACACTACTCTAGATGCTAGTGATCCACAGTGACAAAGGAAAAACAAATTTCTAGCGTGCTTTTATGTGACACCTGTCATATGACCGGCTCTATGACAGAACTGAATCTGCAGCAAATAAATATCAAAATCCATTATGCAAAACTGCGAGGCACAAAT
>NW_019742963.1:721168-745296 GCF_002891405.2 Cryptotermes secundus | reverse complement strand
TAACCTGCTCAGGCAGTGGAGCTCTAACACCGGACCTCAAGACAAATTCAGCATATTTCCTTATTATAAAGGTTAGAATTAGAAATAAAATCCTTGAAGATGGAGTCTGGATTCAAATTTGATAACAAGGTTGAAAGAGAAACAATTACAATTATTTGGTACTGCAAAAATCCATAATGAAAGACTGTGTGAAGGACGAGGGTATGTTGACCTGCATGAAACAAAGTAATACTGGAAGAAGAAGAATATCCCTTTTGTTAAAATAATAAAATCGTATTATTGTAAATAAAAATTATCAGAATCACATGCTGTACTACAAACGAATGCTGGACACTGTTGGTAGCTGTTGCGGTAACAGCAGGAAGGAAGGGAGGTTCAATAGCTGAGCATCAAGCCATTTCCTTCTTGGTCAGGAATTTAAATGGATTTTCCTACTAGGCTCTACCACTTTTCAATAATTCTTCCTTGACATACCATTCTTGCTTGTCTTCCATTTCCATCTGTAAGATGGAAGATGTTCCTCCAGAACATCAGGTTCTCTAAACTACATGCATTACACTCATCAATTATGCATGGTATAATCATGCTCACAATATGCTGACTACAGTTGCCTACAGGAGGCTGCCTAATGTTTCATCTGTATAGATTCCTGCACATGTACTAATAACGTTAAACCTGTTTTCTACTCATGCATATTATACTACTTTTGCAGAACCATACTCAGTGGCAGATATCAACAAGTTAAATAAGGACATTCATTCATTCATGGACCCGAGCCTTTCTTGAGAAGCCACCAACTGTGCAGCTACTCCAGAACTTCTAGCAATTTATGGAACCCGAAGGTTCATTACCGTGTACACAAGAGCCCCCCACTGGTCCTATCCTGAACCAGATCAATCCAATCCATACCATCCTATCTCTCTAAGATCCATTTTAATATTGTCCACGCACCTACGACGTTGTGGTCTCTTTCCTTCTGGCTTTCCCACCAATATCCTATATGCATTCATTTTGTTCCCCTTCATGCTATGTGCTCTGCCCATCTCATCCTCCTTGACTTTATCGTTCTAATTACACTTGGAGAAGAGTACAAGTTATGAAGCTCCCTTGTCATCATGGCATGGTGCATCCTCAGGATAGAGACAGCCTTGAGATATGGAGGGAAGCTGCAAATATATTGAATAAGCAGTCGCGGACTTTCAACAAAGAGTGGTCCTCCAGCTTGGGGGTTGGGCATAGGGATACCAGCTCCTCAACATAAAAAATATGTTTGTTATGAAAAACCACAAGAAGCCTCAGAAATGGACAGATCCCTTGGATAAACGACCTAAGCAAAAGAAAATGGATATGCGATTTGGTACTTGGAATGTCAGAAGTATGTATAGGGCAGGTATCCTCAGGGCCGTGGCAGAAGGAATCTCATTTAAATTAGGCCACTTCAGTGTATTTATATCTTGTGCTGGTACTGATAAGCATAAATAAAACACAAAATCTGTGAAATTTTTGTGGCGTGACACTGAGCAGAAACGGTTCAAACTCACAGTTACATAACTGCAAAGACGCTCCTTGATTTAAGTTCGTTCCTATTCCTTCTTGAGTGATTCTTCACACACTTCCAAGTTGGTCCCACAATATATCACAGTTTTCCACAGTGGTAACACTTGTGTCTTAATCTATCTCAAAAAGTTGCAGAGTATTTCTGCACGGTTAGATTATATGCAAACTCGGTTCCTGGGTTTGCAACTTTTGGTCTCTCTCACCCGCCAACACCACAGAAATGTTCAAAATTAAAAATAACAGACATTAATTAATGTACAAACTATAACACAACCTTGAAATTGTACTATAAAATTAGAATTAATCGTTTTATAATATAAACAATGTTTCAAGATGTTGATCACATTGACTGAACCTGGGAATTCTGAAGATGTGCCAGGAATTTTATGTAATCCAGAAATATGAATTGTGTTACAGTCACCAGAGCCGTAATAATACATCAAAACAGGCAAGTCAACGAAATATCCAACAGAACTAATGAGTCAACCCAATGTACAATTTCTGAATGATAAACGTCACATAGGAATATAAAATGTGGTGATGACAGCAATATATGCAGAAGTTAATGAACTTATAAAAGACTACACTGGCAACTAATAATTATATATTGTCACTTTGTTGTCTTTGCACTGATTCCCTTAACCTAAAGAGAAATTAAACCGAAAACATTCTAATACACATCGCGTCTGCAAATGCAACATTTACGGACTCGATCTACAATCATATATCCGTGATGGAATGGCATTAACTTTATTCCTGTACTAAAATACAGATATCATAGCTAGAAATGCCTATAACCACTATCTTCATGCACAAATATACAACCAATCCCAGGAATCTGGAGATAAAAATTAACTGCCTGCGAACACAATTCAGCAATAATTTATGTAAGATAATCTAAACGAAGTATTTACACATAAAATAACTGTATATTCACTTACCCATCTCCTACCACAACACATTTAATTGCTTGCATTTTTCACAATACGACACGTCCACCTTAATTCTTGCAGGAAATAAGCGTCAATGGGCGGGGAGGTAAATATGGGGAAAGCCAGAGTCAAACTCAAGGCCACTTCACAAACACTTTAAACAAGTAAATTAAGATAAGCTTTACAGAAAAATATAAATGTATATAAAGTAAACATGTACGAAATAAATACATAACATGTAGTTAGTTAACGAGATTTATTAATGTATTTAATAAATTGAACTACTTTGTTATTGTTCATGGCATTATGAAGTATGGGGGCTGTCTGGCAGCAGCGGGTGTTTGCACTTGATGCAAGATATAATGCTCATCGAGCACCAAATCATCCAAATTTCAGTATGTATTATTATACTACTGCCGAAATAAAGTTTATATCCCAAAACTATAATGAATTGTCAATGTTGTGAGTAGTAATGTTTTCATATTGCAAAGCTTGTCTTGATTATAGAGCTGTTTTACAAACTATTAAGATTTGGATTTCAATGATAATAACATATAAAACGTGTTTAAATGTTTTGTAGCTTAGACACCGAATGGTTAAAGAAAATTTGTCAGCAAGATTTATAAAACAGTATGAAATTCGAAGAAACGTATGCAATTATACTGTACATAAATAGGTGGCAGAACAGAGTTTGTCGTATGTGCCATCTCTTGGATGATTTAAAACATTACATTAACTTTGCCATGGCCCGCGTTATGATATCGTTTGAACTATATTTCATATACTATCTTAAACAAAACAGAAACAACCTGTCACAGTTTGTTAACCTTTATATCTATATGCCCATAAAACCATTGTTAAAATACTGATAATGTTACTTAAGCCTATAGAGATTCTCAATTATTCCAGCCTCTCCAGTTTCATCAGTAGACTTGTATTCATAGGTAACACAGTCCAGATCTTTTCTGTGTTACACAATATTCAGGCAAAGTCCTGCTGGTTTCACTAGTCTCTCCGGGTGTATCATGACTATCTTGGCAGAGGCTGTAACCACCATACATGTCCTTACATGATCACCGCCCACTGATCTCATTTGGATACAGTAACCTCTTTTGACATGTATCCAAGCGTTCCATCACTTTTACTACTTAACCCTGAGACTGAAATTTGCTTAGTACATTACTTTTCTGCCTCGACATTGTTACGCAACAACAGACAGGCTAGTCGGCCAGTGGAGCATGATTGTGCAGGTTTAGTAATGCAAAAACAGATCTACTCTCCCCTCACATCATGTGCCAGTAAGGAGAGGCATTGCATTAACCATTTCATATACATACAAGCACACTGTTGAGCCATTTCCTCCGTCAGCCTTGATGGTGGAGACAAAGCAAGTGTCTGAAATGTTGGTGCATTTATCCTCACAGCTCCAAATCTCTTTTAAGTTACTCTGACTGAGAATTCTTGTCTTCTTCAGTCCCGTTGAGCAAGTTTCACAGGAGAACCTCAGTTACACCATGCTGCTGCCTTGCACATTCTGTCCAATCATTAATCATTACTCACACTATTCGACATTATACAGTCTTACCTACTGACATCATCATTAAATAAACCATAAATACATAAATATGTGCATGAGGACCGGTTCATATACGGTTAGAGGCTTCCACAGTAAAATGACTTTATTTGGAAACCATTTCTGGGCCAATACATTCAGAACACTCTTGATCCTATGACATTTGAGGTTTCACAGTAGTGAATGTGGAGAGTACTCTCTTCTGGGATGTGAATCCATGTAGTCTGGTAGGGGTTGTCCAACATGTCAGAAGAACAGACTGCCTCTATCTTCAGGGTTGAAGAGTAAGTTGAACCGGCAGACAGTATGTGAACTGGTATCACATCATACCCTGTTTAAGGCTAGCTATCCATTTCACAGTGTCCCTCAAGGGCCATACGTGCAAGAGTGGATATATGGAAAGGTTATGTGTGAAATTCATGGCTGGAGATGGGAAACGTCAAATTCTTGTTGTTGATTTTTAATGGACATGCCACTAGTGTAATTAATAATGATAGACTGAAACACTGATGGTGAATGAAACATTAATGTGACTTGTGTTCAACAGGAACATTGTATATACGAAGGAGATGTCAGTTGTTGCGGGAATACACAAGAGGAGAGGTACTGTGAAGGTTTTGTTTATACATTCTATAAGCTAACAATCTGCCATGAAATTATTCACTGTATTCTAATGTTATGACAGCACTTAATTTAAATGTCCATAATACACTGTGAATTAGAGCTTTCAAGTGTAGCAGGGAGCATTCAGTTTTTGTACACAGTAAAGGCGCGTCCACATTACCCGTGCTCGTCAGGAGACTCATCTGGCTTTTACTTGTGCTTGTAAATCTTCGTCCACACTACTTCAGTTGCTCACCAGGCTTTGGCATGTGGGGATCTGTATATTTACTCGTAATGTGTATAGGCTGTAGTCGTATTTTAAGTTATTGGCTATAGTTTTTAAATTAAAAATTTAAAATTTGTTTGTCTCATGACTTGTCATATCGCCCACATTACTCGTGAGCATAGCGAGTCGCACGAGCACGAGTAATGTGGACACGCCTTAACATTGCAGTATATTGCTTCAGCTTCCAGGACTAGGCTGCATCAAGTGTTGAGAGTTTTTGCAACATTTTGGAAAACTTGGTGGTTACCATCTTTAAGGTTAATCACTTTGGGAGGGGTTTTGGCAGCTCCCATGTTGCTCATGCATCAGGCAGTGTTGGAGATAAGATGAACAGAGGAGGGACTGTCCATGTGGTTAGCGAAAAGAGGTAACAAAAAGTGTACGATTTAAGATCTTAAGGTGGTTGTTGTGGAGAGTTATTTCTTCTGGGATATAATGCTGTGTAGTGTACTGAAAGTCAACTGATGTTTCAGAGGAACATTTGGCCACCACTTTCAGGGTCAAAGAATATGCCAAGCAAGAAATCAGCATGAAGCAAGTAGCAAGCAGTGCTTGGAGTACACAGCATTATATTCCAGAAATGATGAAAGATGTTTCAGTGACCACAACTTCACCTCTCGCACACTGCTGAGGGCAACTGAAGGGTTTGCCACAGTGTGGCCTAGTCCTGATAGCTGAAGCCACACATTCAGCCCAGTCCATGAACTAGTATTACAGCTGAATCTGTAGAGCAGCTGCCTACAAACTGAACAAGTAGGATTCAAATCCCAGTTAGAGGGAGAGGATTCTGCTTTCCACCACTGTATCCACAGCCGAGGATCCTTCTCTGGGGTTAAATCAACTCAAGTGTGAATCTGACTGCTTACCTCTGAGGCCACGAAGTCCTATGGACGGAGGGGATTACAGTGCTTGAGACTTCTCCCTCTCTAGCCTTTGTCAGCTGGCTGAAGTTGTTTGTGTGCTTGTGAAGGGAGGGCAGTATGTGGAACTTCTTTCATTGGCCTCAGTATCAAGGCTAGGAATGCATGGAACATTACATTCACTTGTTTCTCCTTTCATAGTGTTGTACTTGTCACAGGGGCACCTTTACCCCCCCTTTTTTTTTGCTAGTGGGGTGGGACTAAGTCCCTGTAGTGCGGCCACTTCTGGCCTATTGTACCAGCCCCAGATGATAGGTGAGGGTGACTGTGGAGCAATTGGTGGAATAAAGATTGGTAGGGGAAACAGAAGTACTTGGAGAAAACCTGCCCCAGTGCCAGTTTGTCCACCACAAATCCCACTTGACCAGACCCGGGATCGAACCCGGGCCTCTGCGGTGGAAAGCCAGCAACTAACCATTGACAAATAGGGGAATTTCACTTGAGCTAGCAGAAGAGTATGACAGGAAATTAAATAATGTCATGCCAGGCGAAGTCCTGTGATGCTTCATGTGGACCAGCCAAATTGTTATGAAAAAGCAAAATTTATGTTAATACACAGCAGAGCAGTGTACTTGTTCAAACAGGAGTCGCCGATCCGGAAGCAATACCTCAAAATACGAAGTCAGCTTCTGCAGCAGCGATACGGTGTGTCATGTGATCAGAGCAGCATCCACAGTCGCAGCATCAGCGTGAGAAGCAGCAGCAGGGTAGGTCGCCTGTCATCGAGATTCAACATTTCGGTATTCTATTCATAGTTTTGAGGTTATCGGCATAGCGTACTTAAGACCATGGTCTGCCAATTCATGATACCATGGAATCAAGAAAATTGGCTCAAGCAGTAATGCTTCTGACTTGTGTTCTGAAGATACCTGGTTCAAATCTTGGCCAGGACACATACTGTCCTGACCAAGAAGTTAGTGGTTTTATTCACTGTCCCCAGGCAAATTTGGAATATTACTGTTTCCTTCCACGTCCTTTCCAGTTCATTATTCAGTATCACACTACAAAGTCAATAGAAGTCCGTCGAGTGTAACAATTTGTAGGTCACTTCTTTATCACTTCTGCCTTACATGTTTTGGTTTAACACAACCATCATCAGAGGCACATAGTACAATCATGAAAACACTGTCGTTATTTGAGATGTACACAGTTATGTTTGCTGCGTAGACGCTGCTACAATATGTTGACGTGTAAAAGCACAACACTTGCTAGGATTGTTGAATGCACTATCAATTCTCACATTCCATCCGAAACTGCCCTCAAGTTAAAACGCCAATGTTAAAATATTTAAAAAATTTAAAACATTTGATGTAAAATGTTGAGCTCCTCCTTGTTAATTCATCCCGAAGATGGGAGATGTCAGCTTAAGGTTGTATGGCTTATGGTTAGATGTTTCCTATGTGCTGTGTGTTGTGTACTGCCACATTCAACAATCCTAGCAAGTGTTGTGCTTTTACACGTCAACATATTGTAGCAGCGTCTACGCAGCAAACATAACTGTGTACATCTCAAACAACGACAGTGTTTTCATGATTGTACTATGTGCCTTTGATGATGGTTGTGTTAAACCGAAACATGTAAGGCAGAAGTGATAAAGAAGTGACCTACAAATTGTTACACTCGACGGACTTCTATTGACTTTGTGATTGATAGTGTAACGGACCAAAAATGAAACAATTCAAAATCACACTACAATTTAATTCTAAATACTCTGGGGTTGTAAAGGCATCATTCAATAATTCATAAATAAAAAACAGGGTCAGTAGTCTTCAGAACCAGGTTGCTGTCACCTCAAAGACTGTTGAACACCAGTGACTATCACAAGGACTCGGACCTATAGGACCTATAGGAGTGTCTTCAGGGTAGGGGGGTTGCTGGTGTGATTACTGTTGTGGCTGCAAAATACTTACTGGCCATAGTGCTCGGATGGTCAGGTGCCCTCTCTTGTGAGCTGTAGCAGGTTATAGTATATACTTCATTGTATTCTTAATGCTCATTGTGACCACATCATCACAGGCAGTTTCCATGATTGCAGATTAGTGAATCACCAGAGATCTCCCGATTTCCTTCAGAAAATAATTTTGTGAGTGAACATGGAGCACTTGTGCCAACAAAACAAGCTGAGGCTTCACGTGCAATTGTGGGTGGCACAACAATAGCAGAAAATTATGCATTTGTTGGTGTGCATCACATATTTGATCAAGTAAGAACGCTCAGTTTAATCACCACAGACTGTAGTTTATTATATGAATGGACTACTGCTACTTTATTTCTTTGCATAGTTTTTATTTTATATGGATCAATGAATGGAGAGTCTAATCTCTTCATTCTTTCTACTTTCTTGTCAGCTTATTCCTTTCTTCCTGATATCTTCCAGTACTAGGCTGAACCATCTTGTTCTAGATCATAGCATAGTTTCTTTCCTTTAAATTTTAATCCTAATGGCCTTCTTAGTATCCTTGTTCTATCCAGTCTTTTCACATGATGAACCCTCTAACTATAAATATACTGTAAAACTAAAGATATACATTTCTATTTCAGCACTCAGCTGGTGTTACGATGTTGAAGTTTGCTAACAATGATCGTTCTCGTCTCTGCTGTGCTTCATTTGATGGTACGGTGTCCATCTGTAATGTGACAGCAAATCCTCCGCATGTGGAGGTTGTTTTCAAAGGACACAAGAAAGGTGTCACTGGTGAGATAACTCTGAATAATGACCAACTAGCACATAAGCTTCACAGTTAAACAAATAATATTAGCATTGTTGGATCCAAAGTGCCCACAATAGTCACTATGAAGTGAGCCATTGTGTGTATTATTGGTTCTCTACTGTCATTAGCTTGGACAGCAACTGTACCATTTTTCCAGTATGTCATCTCCCCTAACTTCCATCCCTGATGACATCGAGCCACATATTTTTATAGCGGAGTATATCCCTGTGTGCAAATATGGACTCAGCCTCTTATTGCAATGTCTGGGTAAATATGGAGTATTTGCACCTACAGAACAAGCTGAGGCATGCCAAGCACTGAGCAGGCAGCACATTATCACATCCTCAGTCTCTAGGTTGGAAGCTTCATCTCTGGCCTAGCACTTTGCCAGTTAGAGTTGGGAAGTTGGTTTATAGGCAGTTGTTCTATGCATCTGCGAAGCAACCGTCAGTCTTACAACCCTGTGTGCAGGTTGCGACTGGTCTGTGTCGAACGACTTGGTGGTAAGCTGCTCTCAGGACTCAACGCTGTGTCTTTGGGATGTCACAAGTAAGAAGTGTTTACGTGTTGTCAAGGATCAGATGGGTGCAGAAATGCTGTCTTGCCTATTTCAACCTGGCAATAACAACATGGTGATCGTATCCTTCACATAGATACCAATATAACAGTTGGATGAAGTCCAAATTTAAGAGGTTGAATGAGCAGTTAACAGTTGTAAGTACCATGAGGAGTGTAGGTAAGTGGAAGTACAGGTCTGCTTCACATTCCAGCCACAGTACCCCAGGGAAATATACCAGTATATCTCTGTATGCTTGTGTGTATACCATTTTTCCCACACTTAGCTTCATCTTCTTCTACCTTGATGATGGAGGCAGTAGCTTCCTCCAAAATATCAGTACCCATCAGGCAGACTACACAGCATTACAGTGAACAGATTAGTATGATATAAACACTAGACTTGGATTTGGGAGGTGCTCAGCTCAAATCTCTACTGGAACACTGGCTATCCTGACTGAGTCTTTCCATGGTTTTACTCAGTTCCTCTTGACAAATACTGGGTTACTCCCATGATTAGGTCATAACTCCTTCCTTGCACAACCTTCCCAGTTCAGTGAGTAGGTTGGTCTAGAAGCAATACTCTGGATTTGGTGTTTGGTAGATGCTTGATTAAAATCTTGGCAAGGACAATGGTTGTCCTAACTGAGGATTCTCATGGCTCTCCTTGGTCCTGGCCACGACTCCTTTGTTCCAATTCATCAGTTATCCCATCATCTGAATCTAGATAGTCTTAACACTGAACGTGCCAGGATCACATCTGAGAAGACGGAAATGTTCATCCGTCTTGTCTGTCTGTATGTCGATGTGTATGTGGTGCAGCATGGTACAGTATAGACACCTTGACGAAGCAATAGGCAGGAAACTCGAGAGGAATGGTTCAGGTGCTGAATGTGTCAACGGGCATCTACCCTCGAGGTGGTAGCAGCAAGTTGGAGGGTATGGTCCTTGCACTTGCATGCGATGCCAGCGGTCAGTTGCTCTGGGCAGGGAACAACAAGGTGGGTCTGATTTCATTCACTTGTGTAATTCATGAGAGACGAAGAACTCCCTGTCAGTGCAGGACCTGTGAATAGGCCACGGGCCTTCTGCTTGAAGCAGAGGAAGCTGTAGTGGAATGGAGATATGCGTGACATAACAAATGCACTATATTGGGAACTTAATTTTATTTCTAACTGAAAATAGGTATGATTGAGATTGAGCTCCATCCCAACATGAAGTGGGATCATGGCTTCTACACAAGCATATCACAGAAACCTCTTAACTTCTCCTTGAAAGCATTTAGGAAGCCCCCTTTATAGGTTTGTTCATGATTGGGTTGTCAACCATGCCATTAGGTCCATGCACCCTGCCCTTTTCAGGACACCTGTCTTACCAAAGTTCCTTTACCATAAAACTATTGGGATTCAAAAGAAAGTTATAAGGATCATGATGGGCTTAAAGAAAAGAGATACATATAGGGATTCTTTTAAGGAAATGAAAATCTTTTCCCTGTGCTCACATATATTCTTTGATGCAATATACTGTAAATAACATACACTTATTTACTGAGGTTCAGACCGTTGATACCAGACAGAATATTAATCTATTCTATTCTATTCAGTTCCTGTAAAACAGAAAATCCACTGCACAAAAGGGACCATGTACGATAGTGAAGCACTGAATGAGACGCTGTTCAAAAACATAAACTTGTACTTCATTGTGCCCACTATGGATGGGTACTGATTTTTTCGATACACTATATTTCAGAGATACCAGAAATAAATTTCACACCTGTTCAGTCAAAATGGAGTTGGTCCATATATGCTTATGCATTGAACAAAGTTTTAGATTGGGAATGTACCCAAATAATTTCTTTTCATGTTTTTCGAGGCCACTTTTATGTTGCTCACAATTCACACATTGTACCTTGATTTCTATCACAGGGTACAATCGTATCATTCCTGTTTGATTTGGAGACGGGAAGGCTAAGCAAATTGCGCCGGTTGACCGTAGCTGAGAACTGTCCCATTACCTGCATCTCATGGCGAGCATGGATCAGCCGGGAGGCGAGAGACCCAACCCTCTTAGTCAACTGTGCTGCTAATGTTGTGTGTCTGTTCAGGTATGCTTTGGTCTTTCACATCAGTACATAAAAAGTTCTCTGGTCCACTTATCTGATGATGCCTTCCTGTATGAGCATGTACTCGTTTGTTTTGTACTGACATGGGATGGACAACCTTAGTTACCTGAAGCACTTGGACCGCTATCAGGTCCATTGTGCACCCCTGATCATGCTTGCTTGCCAGAGCCATCCTGACTGAGGTCCTCTCAGCTAACTCTGGTTATAACCACACAGTGTAGAAGATCTCTATTCTGTGCATGGCTATTTCCAAGAGATTCTACTGACAAGTATGTCTGATCTCATCCCCTGCTCCAGCAGTTGTCCTCACAAGGAGTACTCCTCTTTACTAACATAGAGACAACGGCATATGCATGTCCCACATGTTGCAATGACAAAACACTGTACCTGTCTTTTCTTTTTATTTTTACAGGGTCATGGATAAGGAGGGAAGTCTTCAGTTAAAGCGAAATTTTCCAATTCATCATAAAAGCTACCTTGTTCGTTCAACATTTTGCCCGATCATGTCCTTCCGGCAAGGAGCCTGTGTGGGTAAGAACTTAACAATGTTGGACTTTTGTCAGGTCAGCACAAACTATAGTGATCCATTTTGGTACATGACTCCACTGATACAGTGTGAGAGTTGAGGATCTCATGTCATGACTGTGGAGATCATTGCTTTCAGCAGTGTGATGCAATGTAATTTAGTATTCAGTTACCAACATTCTGAGGAACCTGCTGCTTCCATCTTCAGGGTATCTCTGCTACTCTGAAGATAGAAGTAGTACATTTCTCTGACACATCAGTAAACATCTATGAGACTATACAGCGTCACATTCAGAGGACAATGATCTCTACATTAAATCTGTGAAATGTATCCTGAGATATTTCCAGCGCTGCCATATGCTTTATATACGATTTGTAAGCTTACCGACATTTAGCACTTTCAATACCATGCCCCTGCACTGAGATTTTAGCTGCCAAGTCAGCTGTTTTTCTACCAGAACTTATTTTGAACTTCCTGCATTTAAAATGGGAATATTTGAGTGACGGCTGTAGGAGAGAATGACATTTGCATAATACACAGCACCAACAGCCCGTCACTTGATGGGATCAGCTATGGCATGTGTAAATTTCAGTCCGTCAAGTGACGGGATTGGCACTCAATGTGCCGACTATAGCTGTCACATTTTAAATAAGATACATTTCCCTATGGAATGAAAAATATGGACTAAAGGTACCTTGTGTCTCTTTAAGTTACAGGAAGTGAGGACTCATGTGTGTACTTCTTGGACATAGAGCGTCAGGAGAAGCCATGCCTCAACAAGCTTCAGGGGCACGCCTGCCCAGTGCTTGGTGTAAGCTTCAACTATGATGAATCACTTCTCGCTACTGGTGATTATCAAGGTCTTGTAATCATCTGGAAGAGGGAGAAGTCTGCTACCGTCTCAGCACAACAAAACACATAATTGCAGTGATGTTATATATTTTAAACTAATGGCTGGCAAAAGGATGAATGTTGGTATGAAAGGTGTTGACATTGAAATATAAGGATATTTAAAGTACTTTTTATATGTTACTTGAGCAATGTGCATAAAGTTAATGAGTTAATTAATTATCTCTGTGACCCAAGCATCTCATCAGGGCCATGCAGTAGGGGCATGTGAACGGGTGGCTTTGAGAGGTGAAGAACTGTTCTTATGCCCTTGCCAGAGGCTGAGTCTAAGATATGCTATCTGCAAACATTCATATTACTCACCATTTTAATTTTTCAGTTCTGTGGTAAATGAAGAGTACTTTACGACACTGTCAGTATTGAGACCCTGTGGCATCTGTACTTCTGACAGGAAAATGTATTTTCCCAACACTGTGGCGATATTACCTTCCAAATGAATAGTGCACACTTCTGCAGGTGTTTCAGTTCACTCAGTTACAGTAAACATACAGAATTCTGTATACAGATTTACCTTCACTTCCTTACCATCCTTGATGTTGCCACCGTACCGTGTGTGTAACCATTCTTTCTTGTGTGGTTCATATTATGTGACACTTTCAGTGTGACTATACAGCACTGGATGGCAGGATAATGAACTGGAAACAGGAAGTTGTCACAGCATAACTGATGGATGTACTATCTCGGAACCTGCCTGAAGGGACTGAAGAGAACCATAGAAACCTGTAAGGATAGCAAGTGTGTCTGCTGAGATTCAAACCAAGCACTTCTGAGATGCAAGTCTACGAGTTCTGCCACTAAACCAGTCTGTTGAATGGAAGAAGAGCATGATAAACCTTTGAATAGTTGAGCCTGGCATTTTATCAGTATTTTGTAGTGGTTACTCTGAACTAGTTTCTATCAAACATCCAAAAACTATTATCTGATTGTCAGTTGTATCCTCCAGAGTTTACAAACCGTCCTCCATTCCTGACATATTTGACATTCCACGTGTTATCTTATTAAGTAAAATAAAATAGTTTGTTAATTTCCAGTGTATGATCTATGGTAGAATCCAATATGGACTGTGATTCCTTCTAAATAGATACATAACATGTGATGCCCTGTAGACAGTACAAGTTCAGTGATGCTTCAGATAAATACACTGCTCCCATCTTTTTAAGGTCAGAGAGTAAACCAAGGGTGGCATGGTGTCCTCTTGCACTCTGAAGATTAAGTACTATGTTCCTCCAAAGCATTAGTGAACTTCTTTCTACCAGACTACACAGAGTCACATGCCAGATGATAGATCTCTTCATGGTAACTGCTATGCGAACCTCAAATACAAGAATACATCTCTATACAGTAAGTAGCAACATAAGGAAATAGGCAGCACAACACGGAAGTTTACAGAGAGTTCTAGGCAGACGTGGAGTGGGTAACAGTAGCTACATTCTGTATGAAATGTCTGCATTTAAGAGCCCGTGCCTTGAGATATTAAAGGGCATGAGTATGAGGGGTGAGCCATAGAAACTGGCCCTTGCGCTGCAACCCTCAGTGATTATTGTGCTTCCCCTTTGGATTAACGCTTTATTAATCCCACACTTTGAATGAAATGTAGGACTTTATTTATGGGGGCGTCATAAAAGTCACTTGGTTCCATGAAAAATTGGCCCAGGTGATGATATCTTAGGTAAGCTATAGCCTCACAATCACATAAGATGTGTGTGGCTGATTCATCTTCTCGTAGGCACCTTTCACAGTTTGGGTTGTCTGTCAGTCCCAGTTTGAAAAGGTGCCCTTTTAAGTGGCAGTGTCCAGTAAGTAACTCTACCACCCATCTTAATTGATCTCTGTATAATTTTAACAGGTCCCTCGCTCTTTTGGCAGAGGCTCCTGATATAAATCCTTTTGCCTGTTTGAGTCCAGTTGTGGATTCCCAGTGTTTTTGTGATTTCTATTAGTCCAGTCCCTGATCACTTTTTTGGCAACTCCAATTGAGATGCCGCAGGCTGTTCAGGTCCTATGAACGGCTGTTCAGATCATGTTCTTGCCAGCTGATCTGCGGTTTCGTTCCCAGCAATACTCTCCTACTGAGATGCCGCAAGCTGGTTCAGGCCCCGTGAACAGCTGTTGAGATCCTGTTCTTGCCCGCTGATCTGCGGTTTCATTCCCAGCAATACTCCTGCTGAGATTCTGCAAGCTGGTTCAGGTCCAATGAACGGCTGTTCAGATCCTGTTCTTGCCAGCTGATCTGCAGTTTCATTCCCAGCAATACTCTCCTACTGAGATGCCGCAAGCTGGTTCAGGTCCTGTGAATGGCTGTTCAGATCCTGTTCTTGCCAGCTGATCTGCAGTTTCATTCCCAGCAATACTCTCCTACTGAGATGCCGCAAGCAGGTTCAGGCCCTGTGAACAGCTGTTCAGATCCTGTTCTTGCCAGCTGATCTGCGGTTTCATTCCCAGCAGTACTCTCCTACTGAGATGCCGTAAGCTGGCGCATGTCGTGTTCCTGCCAGTTGAGCTGTGGTTTCATTCCCAGCAATACTCTCATGGTCTGGCACCCATATCAGCTGAACTCTGTTAAGTTTGGCCAGTTGTGTCCAAACCAATTTTGAAGTGATTTGGTGTGTACCAAGTGCTTTGATTGCAGCTTGACTATCTGATAGAATATAGATATTCCTATTTTTATAGTTTCTATCTAAATTCTCAATTGTGCATGCCTTAATGGCATACACTTCTGCTGGGAATACTGTTGTATACTGACCAAGGCTGAAACTACATTTCCGCCCTGTTCCATCACAGTACACTCCAGCTCCAGTGCCTTTATTTGTCTTGGAACTATCTGTATACCAGATTAGTCTCCCTTTTTTATCGGGCTGAAACCCCTCTTTCCATTCACTTCTGTCAGGAAATCCGATCGTGAAGGATTTATCATAGACATGTTTTGGTATCATTTTATCAGATCCCATCTGTAGGCTGGGTTCCTTTTTCATGTCCTGAATCATGTATGCGTTGTCCAAATCCATTGGATTTAGGTCTTCATTGATCATTGCAATGTAATCTGTAATTTCCTAACTTGGCCTCTGCTTCCATCTGCAGATACAGTGGGAGGAGTCCTAGTAGGATTTCCATTGCAGCTGTTGGAGCTGTTCTCATTTCTCCCGTAATTCCCAAGCAGGAGTCCTTTACAATTTGCTTAGTTCAGCCTGACTTGTTTTAAGTTTAACTCTAGGCCACCATATAGTGTCAGCATAGGCAATTATGGGTCTTACTACAGCAGTGTACGAGTATATCCAATATGCCAGCTTTGGTTTCAGTCCCCAGGTTTTTCTCATAGGGATCCCTTTGGAGGGGAGTCCCTCTTCTGTTTAAGGTCCATACGACTGGTTTTTATTTTGGTACCTTTCATTTTGGTCCCATGAGTCATGGGGATATAGAAGGTCACCACCTGCAATGCCCCATATGAGTGGAAGGCATGAATACAACGGGGTGCTGCCTGGTGCCCCAAGGGGATCATTCACAACACCAGCTTATAACCACTCCAGTACCATGCAGCCCTCAGCATGATGCATCACACCTTGGCGTAGGTGGTTCGGTCCTGTTAAGGATAAACCCTCATAAGCCTCCAGGACCAAGAGTGCTCGATTGGTGGGGGGGATCACAGATGATCAATGGGAGTGTGACACCAGCTAATCATGAGGTTGCGAGCAGGGAAACCTGCATGAAGCAGTCACCCTGGGCTGGCATAAAAGCTCCCCACATTCCCACCCTTCCACACGGGTTGGTCAGACCGTTTTAGAGTGTTGAGCCCGAAGGCTTGCGGCACCTTATCGGTACTCTAAGGAGACAACTCGAGTAGCTGAAGCTACCCCCATATGAGTGCTCTCCTGCATTCGTCCCGGGTAGACCGTAGTGATACCCAAGAGCCATTATGCCGCCACGTGGGAGGCTCTGGTCATGATGTCATTGCCCTTTATGGGAACTTAGCCACCAGTCCCAGCTAGTCATACTAGTCCAGATCCCGAGACTGTCGTTGCCCAGCGGGACCACGAGATGTCCCAAGGATGCGTCCCCACCAAAGACACAGCCGTAGTTTGAACTACCTCATAGAGTATGGCGTCATTACTACCTGTAACATGTGACCCAAGAAAGTCACAGTTACTTTATCTTGACTTTAATGATCCTTCAAAATAGTCATTTGTCAAGATAATTGCTCACTATAATTCTGTGTTGTGTTCCTCATCTCTCTCTGAACTGAGATATGGAGCCCAGTCCCTCATGGCACCCTACATTTCACTGCTCAGACAGTACCATGTAACCAGTATCAATCACAAGACCTCTATACATGTGTATAATGTAGGATTTGAGGTTCTCACACTGACGGTTATGAAGAGTTCTATCTTCTGGGATATAATGCCATGTAGCCTGTTGAAAGAACTTGCTTCCCACCTACTTTCACGCTGGTTTCTTGCTTGACTTATTCTTTGACCCTGAAGATGGAGGCGATATGTTCCTAAAAAAACGTTGGTTGACTTACGACAGACTGCATGGCTTTATATCCCAGATGAGAGTACTTTGGGTGTATCATAAATTTCTGGCTTACTTTGTCCTTCCGAGGTCCAAATATTTTCCTGAACAGTTTTAAGACTTGTAATTCATCAGCAGTGATATAAGAAAACAATAAAATACAAAACACATGCACTCTGGAACTCATTACTGGATATATTTTGCCTCAGTTGGGTAGGATGTGGATCAGTGACAGAAAAAACAACAAGATACAAACACATACAATTCTCTTTATCAGAATAAAGAAACTACAACAGATCAACTTTCGTTACTAATTCAGTTTGAACAACAAAGGCATATCTCTATTGTCTTTTTGATCAATCTTGCTTTGGACTGTTCGTAATATCAAATGGCTTACAGACAAATTTATTAACTTACATGAACTCAAGAACAGTCACATATTTTACAATCAATCCAGAGCATACCGGAAGTTCATGCCCCCTCCGTCTTCGAACAACTAAGCAATTGATAACTGATGTTACTGTATGCACCACCAGTTATTTAGTGCAAAAACCAGTTCAAATGAGACTGCTCGGCCAAAATGAGAACGAGATCTGGGTCTAAAGCAACGGAATGATTCATTCTGATGTGTGTCCTGGGATGAGGATGACACACCAAATAACAGGGACAGATTACTTATAATTCATGCACCTAAAGTAATGGCCAGAAGCAGGTCTGCACAAATATACGGTGAGATCCTGAAGTCACATGAGTGAGGTATGTTGTTATGTGCAGCACCACTGTTTCAGCTCAACATTCCCAGGAGGTCAATGGAGGACACTTTCAGTGCCCTCTGTAACAGTAGAGAGCTGAAACAGGTACTCTGTTAATGCAGCATATACAGCTGTTGCTATGCAACGACCATGAGAGGTGAATAAACAACGGTGTTATGCATCGGACCAATGAACACATTCCTGCAGCAATGAATATGCATGCAAGAATAAAGTTACTGTTGGAAACGGTGTTTTCTACTCAGTCCATGCAAAGGAGTTATAAGGAAGACAACTGGGGTGACCCAGTCAATTGAGAGTTCATTTCTGCAAAGGAGGCTGAGAAGATATGGTGCTATAATTTAGTTGATAGTCCTGTCCTGGAGTGTTAGCCAGCGGACAACGGCATTACCACAGAAGCTGAAGGGTCTCCATTGTTAAGATCTGTTACCAGGAAATGAATGACCAGTGAAAGCAGACTGAGAAGATTTAGTGTAGTGATTTCTATTGTGGAAATCAGCAATAGCGTAAGTGCTTAGAGTTCCAAGTCAGGTGTATAAGTGGTCAATAAATCAATTCACCAGTCCATACTCTGTCTATAGTCACACACCCACACACGTGACATTAACATATGTATGCAGATGCTTCAAAGAGTGCTGCTGCCTGTCACTCTGTTGGCACCCTGTATGTGACAACCATCTCATATTCTGCAAAACTTAACCAAAGGGACGAATGAAGGATGAAGTGCACACGGCGAGGGAAAATATATGAAAGAGAGTCAGGAAAGATGATGCTTAGGGAAATGAGCTGAAAAAGTTCTGTCATTGGATAGCCCACATTTGAGGAAACATCAGTGAACGGCACCAAACACACATGCAGTACTGATGGTCTGGTGAAACTTGATATGCCGAGTGGAATCATTAATGTTAAAAAATTTATTGCTGAATTTAAAGCACATACACCTGTTATTATTGCGAGAAAAAATAAGAATGGATAGAATAAGGGCGCCAAGAAGGAAGGGTGTCAAAATATTTTTTTTTCCCTTGGCACAACAGCCCCAGTGGGCCTAGGCCTACCTCCATGAACTTCTCCGTTCACTTCGGTTTTTCTAGATCTTACACATTCGGTAGGACTCCTTGGGTAGGTGATCAGCTCGTCGCATGGCCTCTACCTGTACACAAACATCCATGCCCTGAGTGGGATTCGAACCCACGATCCCGGCTTCCGAGCGAGCGAAGACAGTACATGCCTTAAGACCACTCGGCTACCGTGACCGGCAAATTATTTTTTTAAAGGAAAGAGAACTACAGAATGACCCAGAAGATGGTTTTGTCAGGCACTTAAAACCATAAAGAAGAGAGGTCACAAGAAGTCTGAAAGTAAAGACTGTGCAAGGAAAGAGGAGACTGAAGACTTCATTCATTGACCAGTATCAACCAATGATGATGCCCTAGTGCCACAAGATTCAAAACTGCTTGTTTCTAGATGATAAAGTTGAATGCAAAACCCTGCACTAGGCTCCATATCTACTGAGGCACATACAGTAACCAGTCTCTGATTTTCCCCAAATATCAACCTAAATATAACTAATAATCGCAAGGCAGGTGTAACATTTCCCACTGGCTTGAGTCTTTACCCTAGCATATTGTGTCAAAAACATTTCTGAGGGCAAGTCACACTTTGAGTAGTCAAGCTTCTGGAACAGAGGTCCTGTCCACAGAATGAGATCTCCAGTACTACTTTGGTTCCCATCGAATACTGAAAATAAAAACTAAGAACTTGATGATGATGATATGAGCAACATCTCTTGTCTGATGACGACACACCCTCACAGATGTTTCAGACTGACAAAGAGACACTGTTACCTTGAATATGCATTATCTGAATGCCATTTTATGCAGTTCACACAAGACCAGACATGAAAATAGATTTATGTAACTTTCTAATGGAGCATATAATCATCACATTACCGAGTTAGTCTGTGCCATATTTTATTTTGTGAAATGCTTTGATTTTTGAAGAAGGGCACTCTGACCTTCATGCAGACTTGTAACAGGGTGACAAAACAAAATAGCATAAATGTGCATCAAGCTGTTATGTACTACAGATCACATGCTTGTACAATGAACCTTTGTGATGTTACACTTCAATTCTATGCTTTCTGATACAGAGGTGTGTATCGCTGAAGACATTATCTGTAAAAAGCCCTTACATATAAAAGGCAAATGCTTGCTATTCTGTCATTATGTATGTTAGCATTCAGAGCTAGGAATAGTTACAGATAGCAACAGAAGAAGGCAGAAATGAATATCAACAGGAAGCAGGCTTGAGTCAGTACGGCAGTGTTCACATCATGACAACAGTGCCGCTTAGAGCATATTACTATTCTGTCAAGTTTAGTATTTACGTATATATGTAGCTATGTTACCAGATATATTTCATGTTAAGTAAAAAAAACTAAAGCTATCCCTGTAACAGGCCGCGAGACATTGAGGATCCCACATTATCTAGACAATCGGCTCAAAGATGGCAGTAAGGTTGTCAGCCTTACGCGTTGGCCACACTTTACTCCCCAGGAAAATTATTTAATTCCTAGTACTCATTTCTGTTAGAGGCTGAGTTGACCCCAGGGCCATAGTGTGGCTGGAAGGATTAGGTCAATTGAAAAGAATCCAATGACCTCATCGGGACTTGAACCTGGGACCTTCCGGCTTGTAGCATAGCTCCTCAACCAACTACGCTACCGTGTGCCCCCATATTTCATGTTACTGAGGTTAAATCATTTCTCTTTTCTGGTTTGCTTCTATCTGAGAAGAAACGTCACACATCCACAGAAATTACGTTCTCAATATATTCTATGCCCTGAATTTGATGATCATCTTGGTAACTGAAACAATTTCCTGTTGAAATTTCAATCATGCTTTATCCTAATTAGTATAGAATACTATGTGGCATCAACATAGATCAGTTAAAGTATGTCTCTATTTCTGATGGGGACCTCTACTTGCCATAGTATAATATAATCTCACTGTCACTATGTTTCCACTTTCACACTTTATCAAGAGATGCAAATACAGGATACACAAAAATCTTCTCCAGCAATCTACTATATTAGAGTTGAATTAAAACAGTTCTGGAGACCTCTTCTGTCTCCATCATCAAGACTGATACTGTAAAGTTCAAATTTTACAAGAAGAAATCATTTATTTGAGTCTTGCACTTTCAGGAAAATGTCAAGGCATATCTGCCTTGGATCTTATTATGTAATACATCAGGCAAAATAACAGAACAGCATACAGCAAACTGTATATATGTTACACAGGTGGCAATTATTTTGAATTTACAGAACACACATATTATGTACAGTACCACCACACTACTGAAAGACATTAACAGACTGCAAAATATGGTACATATAAAGAGATATACAGATATGTACAGGGTGATTCACTCGGAGGAGGCCATGAATTAGAACTATTAATAATGCAATAATTTACCAATGATACAAAATCCAGAAAAACTGACCTGGTACCTGACAGACAGGTTTGTGTCATTTCCTTCCACCTGGGATGTTGCAGCTATGCTGGCTTTAAGATTCATAAACATGGAACTTCATGTTGGCCTGTGTCTCCAGGTGGGGTGAAACCAATTTCAGCTTAATCTGTAACTGAATTATCTCCGAATCTACCAAGATATGTTCTTGCCACACATAGTTTTCATCAGTAAACTACTGCATGATTCATAGTCATTAATTTGGAGCCTGCTCCAAACAAATTACCCTGTATATGTTCTAAAATTCTAAACTTGTACTTTAAAGTGGACAGAATTTATTGATGATGGAAGGGGGCCACATCTATTATCACAATACATAGTGTTACAGCCAAAAGACAGACATTTATCTTTATGAAAAAAAAAAAAAGACACAACATACAATATTCTGTAACACTTTTTTTACAAGGAAATTTGTTTAAAAATATACTGATCCTTATATTTCTACAACCTGAACTCTTTTAACTCTCTTTCAATTTTTCCTTATTTAGAACATTTCATGTTGATTCAGGTGATGTGGACGGGACAATTAGCATCTACTCTATGATTGATTTCTCAATAAATTCAAGAATAGAGTTTTTAAAATACAGGTCAACCACTTTAGTACCATTACCAAAACTGACCTGAAAGTCTCAGTCATAAAAATAAACAGTTAGCTGTGTTAACAAATGTAATACTTAACCAAAACAACTCATAAGAAGAAAATGGTATGATAAAATGAGACTGTTACCATAACATCAAATGAAAATAATTCATGATGATGTCTGAATATACATACAAAGTGATGAAAGTTTCAGCTTTGTGACAACCACTCATAAGGCTGGGCAAAAACACAAATGAAATTGTGACAGGGCTTCAGATTTCCAATAACGTGGACATGCACAAACCACTGTCACATCTGGTGGGGCTATCACTTATGTGGGCAGAACTGGAATCATTCAGGCAAAATCAGCCTAACTTATTGTTAATATTCATCATGACTAGACAGATGCCACACAAGACAATCTAAAAGGCTAAACAAACAGCTGGTCAAAGTGAATCACACCTGGAATGCCAAGACTGCTTGTTAAGATGAATACAGGTCACAACCCAACTGCCCACTGAAGAAACATACTTCCACCACTGTCTGTTAAAAACACAAATGTTTCACCGTGTCACCTGGCCTGGAATCGCATTACTGTGATGGTACAAGTGTGCAGTCCAGCCAGCCAAGCACCATGTTCTGGCAATACTAACACCGCTACCCCCTAATTAAAATGCTGCTGCCAGTCCAGTACAGCTGGAAGATTTAAAATTCTCTGTCCCTGGATGATAAACTGTTACTCCCAAATTAAAACATGACCATCAACTTTGTAATACCTGGAGATCTAAATTCCCCTTCTCAGACGATATTACAAGTCTGTACCATGACACTGTGTATTCTCCGATACAGACCTGATTTAACTAGAAAAAGTATAGCAATCAATGACGTAACAACGCAGGATTTATTTTATAGACATGGTCCAGATATCAAAATTTTGTACATACAGTAGAGTCCTGATTATCTGACCTAAACATAACTGACACACGGCTGAATTAACAAAAATGTCGGATAATCAGAATCAGCAGGAGGGGGGTGGGGTGAAACAAATGGCAAACTTAATGAAGTCCAGTATAGGTACAAAATCAGGTTTATTAATAATTACTCTACAGTACAAATAACATAATATAGTACAGAACTATTGTTTATAGCAACAAGTTAAAACTGCATAAGCTGAAAAATGAATTTTAAATTAATTAAATACAACACTAAGTATACACTACATGCAGGATGTCTATGTCAAGACTATCAGGACTCTACCTTTCTACCTGTCCCTTTAACACTTCGCGGACTGGCAATTTAAATCACCCTGGGGCTGCCATTATTAAACTTACTATCCTAACTTGTGCACTGTTCACTTTAAAAATTAATATAAAATCTCCTAATTAATTTTATGAACTAAAATTTTTGGAGAACACTTACCAATGCTCCTAGAAGTGCTTGAGGGTGTGATATTTCTGGAAACATTCCCCTTTGTGAAGTGGCATTACACAGAACTTGCAAATGTAGACATACTCCTTTTTTTGTGAACTGTGCAAACACAGCATTGCCTAGGAGGATGCTTCCCCTTGGAATGTTCACTCTTCACAATTTTCACGAGGGTATATTTCTGCATATCACCCAAGAGTCGCCCTGGGGGGTCCACATGAGGCATGTGTGGGGTGGGAGTTGATGGGCCTGGTCGTACTAAGTCTGTGTCTGACTCTGGTTCTGCCGCCACCATCTGGTCTGTAGCCCAGGCCTTTGCCACATTCATCAGAAATGCTTTGTATTTCAATTTCGAATCAGGGTTTAGATTTTTTATTACCCACATTATCGTCGGAACTACTGTCACTTTTACTGTCTGTGGCCACAATTCTTTGTTCTCCCGTCACTGCCGCTCTCTGAATCACCATGACTACATGTCTCACAAGGCAGGTCAGCTAGCTCATCAGAGAATTTGTCCTTGATTCATATGCCACCACTAACTACTGGCTGATACATAGTAAAGCAAAGTAAAGCTATCCCTGTAACAGGCCGTGAAGGCCCATAGGACTGTGAGACGTTAAGG
>NW_019742963.1:579243-721049 GCF_002891405.2 Cryptotermes secundus | reverse complement strand
GCTGGAAGGATTAGGTCAATCGAAAAAATCCAATTACCTCATTGGGACTTGAACCCGCAAGCATTTTCTTTTATAGTGGCTTAAGAAAACAGCGAGGTCAAGTTACTGACAAGTAAGCAAACATTCCAGAGTTTTATTACGCAGCTGTGTGCAACCTAGGTGGTGCCAGAATAAGGTATAGCGTGTTACAACCTAACGTGTCCAAAAATCATGATATCATGCGACCGGTCCTCAAACTGTCAAGAATCTTTTCTTTAAAGAAAGAGAAGACCCTACTGACAAAAGTGTAATCACAATGAGGGGCCTTCATAAATCTTAACACAAAGGAAAATTACCTGAATATGCTGTCTCTATTCGTATCACATTAAAAGCAAATTATGGCAGTATAATTTATCAAAAGAATCCCAGAGAGTACTGGCAGCAGACCTGAATCTGGGACAACTACTGGGCTTTACCGGATTGGACTACCAAATAACTGTGACACCACAGAAAGACCGGGAGTCATGAATAAGACCAAGAGACACAAAGATACTGACAAATCATTCTAAAAGACTGGAAAGACATTAACTTTGACAACTGGCATTCTGCTACCAACAGACCAAAACAGTGATGGAAAGACCAAGACCATTCTGGGGATTTCAAGGACAGGCCTTACTTAACCATACAAAGTTCATGAAGCTCGGGTGATGATGTTTTACTTGATATATGTAAAAGGAATTAATGAAAGTTGAACTGGTAATGCCAAATGGAAGTAGCAGGATGGTCACATGGAACACACCACATCAAGAGCACTACCTTCTGGAAATATATCACCAGGCAGTCTGCGGTAAGTTCACTGACATTGATATGCGTCCATCTTCAGGGTCAAAGATTAAACCCAGCAAGCAACCATCAAACACGCAGAGAGCAGAGGTGCTTGCCTGACTCACTATCTGACCCTGAAGATGGATTCAGTACATTCTTCAAAATAATCTGTGAACTCCCAGCAGACTACATGGCCTCATGGGGGGAAAGGACCCCCCNAAAAAAAAACTTCTATAATCACCAGTGTCAAAACTTCAACTCGAACACAGCATACCACTTTAGAAAATGCACAGTACAGTTAGCACATATAAGTGTACAATTAACCATTACCATCCAGGTATAATGAGTTTAAATCTCATACTGCTACGGCACTGACAGCCAGATTTTACTTTTGCAGTAATGGTATCCGCAAGGAAACACTGCAATACTATGTCTCCTGGACTCATATCATTACAGCAGCATTTTACACAAGTTAATTTCAACTTCAATCCTCATGACCTTAAAATAATGCCTCAGAAGAAGAAACTCTGCTTGTCCCTGCTATCTCCAGACCTACCCACATTCCTTATCGTCTGTGCTGACAACCTTCCACACAGATTTCTCCACAACCTTTTAAAGTATGCCTGCAACTTGTGGCTGCAAGTCATCACCTGAGTACTGGAGCATATGTCGTTCAACAGCACAGTTTTTGGGAAACTAGGCCTCAAGTTTGGGATTCAATCACAATTTCAAAGTGACTTAGAACAAAACACATTCTGAGAGCTCAAATTTAGAAGTAAGGTAAACGTGCAGAAGCATGTGGAGATAGTGCAACATGACATGGAGAATCAGGAAGGTGAATTGTCTCATTTTCACCCAGAAGTGGAGATGGAACACTCCAATACTAGAGTCACAAAGTCTCTTTCATGTGACACAGATAAGAAAGGCTTTGGAATGCTGACTTAAAATATGAAGAGCTGCAAAGTCATCTGTTTTGTAATATATTAAAACAACTATTTTGCACACAGTCCCTTAATTAAGAGTGAAGTGTCTAGGCATCTGTGAATAAGACAGTACATGTGAACAGGTGTGCTATGATTCCAGTAGACATGGATCAGAAAATTACTGTAACAGAGCACCCACTGCCCATGAAACACACAAGTCTTGTGTAATGAAAATAGAATACAGTAAAACCTGTCTAAAACAGAAACCTGCAATTATAGGAAAATGTCTCTGGTCCTCAGACTTTCTTTCTTAGTAATCACTTCCTGACACTGTCACTTGGTAGACTAGTTAGCACTGGCAGATGATGATAGAAAGGGTTCATAAGGAAGCAACTGTGGTCTAAGTTTAGGTATTATCCGGGAATTTACCTTTATTGGTTCCAACTTGCAGCAGTCCTCACAACTCTCAAGATTATAGTGTTGTATTACACATAGCAAGAACCCTAATAATCTCTCCATGGGCAAGTACCTTAGCAGGGTGTGGGAGTATGCATGCCCTGATGATCTGGACAGCTATGTAGCTAGCGTGTTAGCACCCAGTAGGACCATTAAAGCAAGACAGGTTGGTGGGTAAGGATCAGATGATATTGTGACACGTTGCGCAACGGAGAACCCCTCCCTACCCAGCAGCAACGTGGCAACTCAGGCCACATTGACGTGGCGGATGAGTCAGCGCTCCCCCTTCCCCCCCTCCGCATGGTAACGTAACGCGCAGTGACGTAAGACGGCGTGAGGTAACAGCGTGGCTACGTAACAGGCCCACACAGCCCCTATATAAGAGAGCTGCGCTGCCTGCGAGTAGTCAGTTGTAACGTAGCAGTCGCCGAGTTCAGTTCTGAGTTAGTTCCAAGCAAGCCTACGAGCGAGTGTGTCATCAACAGTTCTCAAGGCAGCTACCTACGAGTTAGTTCCGAGAGAGATCCGAGTTAGCCAGCAACCAGTCAGTTGCATTCTGGCATTTGGAGTGTAGTATTTGTGATACTGCAGATAGCAGTAATTGTGAATCTGTAATTTGGGTGGCTGTAAGTGCAAATGTGAAATAAACTTCGCTATATCAAATACGGCGTGAAGTTATTTGTGGCGTTATACGCCCAATACGTGACAATATGCAGTCCCTGGTCGGCCAGACTGGGGCTTGCACATGAGACTAACAACCTCAACTTGGGAAAAGAATGTATGTTGAGAAACCTAATGACGTATGAAGAGAGCGAGTTACATAGTTCTACTTGGAATGTGCTGAGATCATGCAAGAGGGCTGAGGTTCACAGAAGGTACACCCAAGGAGTAAAGAAGTCAGTAGGTATGTTAAACATGAATTTGTCTGGTACTGTAAGATGTGTTTGTGTAAACAGATTTTACTGTAAATGCTAGTAAAAGAACAGTGAATAGGGCAACATGAAATGTCAAAACCCATTTCTTCATGAACCACATTACACAATAATTTTCGGGAGTTAAAAAAAAAAATAGGGTAACATTTCTATTTAAAATGGAACATGAAACACATACAAATAATCATTCATCTGAAGCAGCGAATCTGACTGTACCGGGAACAACTATCCTAACAGAACACAAGCTGATGTGTACAGTCACATCATACTGGACTGTCAACACACAGTGTTAGCAAACATAACAACTTTCCCTGTACCAGAATAATAAATACAAATGAAATCAAGAGTACATACAATAAAATATAAAATAACAATTATACTAATGCAGTAAAAAATGAACTTACAATAAACAACAACTTCATGTTACATGGCAAGCAAGATTTAAGACACACTTACAAAAATAAGATGTCCACGACTGAGAAATCTATTATTCTTTTTTTCTTGTTTTACTAATCCTTTCAAACCCTGAGCATATGACTGTGTGTGTCAGGACACTAAAGAAAAAAGGTGAGATGGGGAAGAAAAGGAAGAGGAGATGGAACAGTGGCAGATGGAAGGACTAAAAATAATGCAGGAGGGGACTGAAGATATAAATGATAATAAGGAAAAGGAGAATGAGGAACAAGAGGGACAGAAGCCTCCATTCTGATGGCATGGGTCTGAAAGGATTAAATGATGTAACTTTAAAGATCCTATGACCACACTAGCTGGCTACAGTCAGCAGGATATCACGTTGTAAGATAAAAATGTAACATCTTTAGCAGAGTTCATATGCACCACATTATTACTGTTTATAGCAATACATATATATATGTGTGTGTGTGTGTCCTTTGTCTCTTCACATCAGACACCTTTTTCTTTTTTTTGGTAAAATATTGACTCATAGTAAGATCATTTCTTTTGGCTAAATATCAATGTAAATAAAAACACAACTACAACTTTTCCATTTTTTCTTGCCAAATTCTGAGACCAAAAAGTCTTCAAATTTGACAATAATATACATTCTCTCTTGGCTTTATCTACATTTCTCCTAACCATAAATTAAATCAAAGCATCATAAACTGCACAAGGACTATTGTTTTCTCATGCAAGATATAATTTTTAAAAATAGCTGTGTTCACTTATAAAATATGTCTTGATAGGATGGCGGGCTGTTGGACGGCCATCTTTGCTGACTGCATGTCTAGCTTGCAGGGCGGGATATTTCTTCTCCAATCACAGTGCGCAAGGATCATCACCATGGCGATGCCCTACCTCCTGCCGCTGTCCCTGTCGAACAAAGGAAAGTTACACTTTGCACCAATTCCTTTCACACTAACTACACCATGCAGCCAATCAACTCTGGGGTGATTCACTTGGAAGTAGCCTCAAATTAATGACTATAAATCATGAAATAATTTTCCGATGAAAACATAACTTGACAACATTGTGTACTTTGCAACACTGACCCAGTGCCTGCCTGCCCAGTTAGTACCACTTTGCTGGCTGCAACATCTGTTAGCATGCAGTGTCGTGTTGGTTGTGTCTCCGGGCACAGGAAAATCAATTTCAACATTTTCTGCAACCACATTACCTCCACATCCACCAAAGTATGCAGTCACTAAGTTTCATTTTCACTGGTAAATTACTGTGTGATTCGTAATCACTAATCCGGGGTTCTCAACCAAGTGACTCACCCTGCACAATGCGCACGCTACTAAGACTGACAATCATTTCTTGCATTTTGCTCTCAATCAGTAGCAATGGCGGTCATGTTTTGAAGCCTCAAGAAGTCCAAACATACAAAGAAGACTCAGGTTCCTGCAGGCTTCATACTCCATACAGTAATCACCTGGGTAAGGCACCATGTCTGTTCTGCATTTGCACTATATTTAATGATGGTGTCAGCACCTCACACTCTACAGTGTCAAATGACAGTGACCACTGAACTGGAAAGTATGTGGAAACAAGTAGCCATGGCCAAACTTGAGACATTATCCTGTCATCTGCCTGAAGGTATTTAGGAAAACCATGAAAAACCTTACTCACGATCGTCAGTGTCCAGACTTGAGATTGCAACTGGCCACTCCTTGAAGTGCCACCACTTTAACACCAACTTGCTCAGTAGCATCATGTTGAAACAATAAATAGTAATGAAGTGTGGAGAGAACTCGCTCCCTCCATTTTCAAAGTGGAAGCATTTAAACCCTGAAGAATATTTTATTATTCTGACACAACAATATTCTCAAAATATGAGACATAAATAAAATAAAAATTTGTATTACTTCAACCAGTTTGTCTATTTTAATGGACTTTTTCTTCCACGTATTTCAGGTTATGTGACGGAATTAAGTATTTAGTAATCCAGTTACCTTCTTAGATATACTGTGAACAGATTACACCTTTGTGTGGTTCAGGCAACTTTATCTACTGTTCCATCTGTGGAATTTCTTTTTGAGAAATGAGATAAGTTCCCAGATGTTATATATCAGTCTTTATAAAATAAACGTAAATTAAAGGTTATTTGTTCTACTGCCTGAATTAATCTAACATTAACCACCATAACAGTAGACAGAATGTTAAAAATAAATAAAAAATAAAATGGGAATACTCCATTCTAAAGCATTCTGATTATGGTACCTTGTGCCTGCATTATGGGCCTCTGGACTTGTCCATCAAGACTGTCTTGAATTCTAGTATTTTGGAGGTGCTCAGTTTGAATCTCAGCTGAGACACTGGATAGCCTGACAGAGGTTTCAGGTAGTTTTCTGCAGTCCAAGGAAATTTAAGAATAGCACCCTGCTTAAGCCATGACTGCTTCTTCCGAATCCTTTCCAGTTCATCAGTCATCTTACCGTTTAACACTACATAATCTACGATACTGATAGTGTTCTACAACAATCCACCATGGTGCAAAGGAATCTCAGTGAATGGATGAAGTTCAAAAACCAAATATTACTGAACACATTTTCACCATTCTGACATACACAGAGGGACATCCAAAAGTCAGACAATTTTGGAGAGTTAAGGTTCTTAAGACACTGTACAGTACACCACAAACAAATGATTTCATTGTCATCTTCAAACTGTTTCGATTGTGATATATTTTTCTTTCTTCAAACTACTATTGATATGTGGATGCTTGTTTTTATGGAATTGCTTGGAACCTGACTGTGACCTTGTTCAAAGATACTTGCTAGGAAGTGCTCTACACATACATACATGCATGCCTTCATGAATCTACAGCTAATTTCACCAAGGAAAGCTCTTCTAAAAGAACAAACAAAGTACTGATTGAACTGTATTCGACTTAAGAAAAATGTGTTTGAATTTCTCTTATACTGAAGACTGTACAGAAAATAACACCAAAGACATTCAGGACTGTTTCCATGATTAATATTATAACAAAAATGTTACATGATGAAATTGGCATCACATTCCAGTAAAATGCTCTTCTAAAAATGTCGCCAGAGCACAAACAAGTGACAAACCTGACATTCCTGCCTCAAGTGGTAATATCAAGGCTGAATATTTGTTTCTAACCAACAGGCATACCCTTGTGTAGAAAGTTGCTTTTGAATTCCCTGTTTCAGGCACACAAGATTTGAGTGTGTTACTGACATCTGGCATCAGCATGCCCAAAGCCCCATTAATGCTAACATTACCAGGATTCATGCTGGGCCATTTCAGCCTCCAATACTGATCACTACCCCAACCTGGCCACCTACTTTATACTACCCCTCCTGAGGTGTGAATACCAGGGTCAGAGACCCGTGAGATCAACCCTGAACAAGATGTTGCACTTGAAGTTCTCGCATTAGAGTAATGCTTCTATCATGTGATGCTGTGTGGTTCACTGATGTTCTGGGGGAATGTACTGCATACATCATTTTGAAGATTATGCCATGCAAGCAGAAAGCTGCAAGCTTCTTACTGGTTACCTCCTTTGCATACTCTTCAACTCTGAACATGGAGGCAGTACATTCCCCACAAATCAGTGAACCAGAATAACAATACAGCATCACATCCCAGAAGACACAAAAAGGGCGGCAAGAAATTGAAAAGGAAAGGCTAAGCGAAGGAAGACATCTATCCATCAACCCATATAAAAAACAGATGATGACAGAAGTCTTCTGCTGGTGCACAAGTGGCCCCAGTCCTTATGTAGATTCTAAAGGGTTCTGATAATGGTGCATAACACAGAATTACTGGGTTTTTTGGATTTTTTTCCATCATCCAGTACTCTAGGAGACAGAAAAAACGATGTTTCAGAAACTGGATTTGTTTCCATCCTCAGGTGAGGGGGGAAGACACCTACTCAGTTGGGCCCCTTAGAAAGAGCTCATCTCAATCACTGGGCCAAGGGGCCCAACTGAGTAGGTGTCTTCCCCCCACACCTGAGGATGGAAACAGATCCAGTTTCTGTAACATTGCGTTTTCTATCTCCTAGAATACCAGATGATGGAAGAAGTCCAACAACCCAGCAATTCTGTGCTTATTTCTCATCTTTCAAGAGTGTTTCACATGGAAAGGAAGACTCACATGCTGTTTCTAATTTATGTCTTATATTTAATCAAGGAAGTGGTCCTGAACATCTCTGGTAACAACCCCAGTACTGTACATCACCCTGTACTATTCTACAAGGGCAGCAATCTCTGCTCTGTGGCTGCTCCAGAGTAACATATGATTGCCAGCCACAGAGTTATTCTAGATACAGAAGGAAAATATCATCGCACTGTACACAGCAATATGACGTGAGAGGCAACAGAATACATGTCCACCTAGAGACTAAGTCTGAAATCAAACACGAATAACATAAACACATGCCAAATGTTTCTCCCATCTCTATGCCTTCCAAAATTTGGGTTCTAACGTCATTTTAAGAACTTGAGTTGCTCAAATTCAGCAACTACCATTAAAAAGCAAACAGATACATAACAAGTTGGCTATAGTGGTGTAATATGAAATGTACTATCTTCTAGGACTTGATCGATACAGTCTAGTCTGTAAACGTTCACTGATATTATCGAGGATCATACTGCATCCATCTTCAGGGTCACAGATATTCTAAGCAAGAAATAAGGCAGGAGCAAGCCGCACACTTGGCTTACTCTTCAGTAGTGATGACCTGGGCACTATGTTCCTCCCAAATGATAGTGAACTACTTGACTACACAATATCACAGTACAGAAGATGGCACTGAAGCAGTGTATACACTTTTCAGAGTAACAAGCAAACATAAATATGTACATGGCAATTAAGAGCACTTTCAAGGACTACTTCTAAATTTAACTGGAAGTCTGAACTTACTTCACTTGAATTAAACAAGAGTCTGGCCTCTGCTTAGTTGATGTGAGAGAATTTAACCAACTCATCAGTGCGAAGACAATGCATATACTTTCTCATACATGCATTTGAGCCCCTAGTGTGCATAGCGTTATTTTTCTGAGCATATTTCCCATGCAGTTTTGTTTAGGGGGATGGTCTCCATAAATCAATTAAATTCCAACATAATCATTACAGTTTATTCTGAGAAAACTGCAGTTTTGTGTATGAGGGCTCCTGAGAAGGGTGCATATTAATGGAGCTGGAATGTTCATATTCACCCGACAACTACCTATACTAAATAAAACTCTTCTACACTTCTTATCACTAGAATGTGTCCAAACATGCAGGGGCCTGTGACAGTCATAGATATAGAGTATTCCAAAAAACACTTCTTCATACTGATGTGTGCTGGAAAAGTTTTAAGTCCATCAAAATCTGAAGATCAAATTTTATCACAATCACAATACTTTGTCATACTACATGTATAAGTAAGTTAAAGATGAAAAAAAAACTTAAAAACGCAAAAATTGGTAGAAAAGAGATGGCTACATTTGCACATATTCTATCATGTGCATTGCCAGTAACCAGTACTGTATGCACTGTGAACAAGTTCACAGACATGCACTACATATGAAACCCTCGCACTTCAAAAACGAAACTACCTCTTTGGGCAGAGATCACTTCTTGTTCATGGATGCAACTAGCCAAGTACGGGTTGGCGGCCAGCCCCTGTAAATCCTCCTGTATCTAAAAGTGTGATTCAAGCCCAAAAAGGAAAATGTCAGTAACTTACAGATGGGATGCAGAGTCATCGGAGGCACGGCAGGGGGGAAAGAGAAAAGGAACAAATGTCAGAGCAAATCAAGGTGATGTTGCAAACATAGACATGCAACAGTAAACCCTTGTCACTTCAGCAAAATTCACAATACCCAAACCAGTAGATAAGCTAATGCTCTGGCACTTGCGCCCAAATGCAACAGCCAAACATGCCAAATGACAAACTGCATTTTCCTCTCTTAAGAGTTTAGCTGTACACGTACCCTCAACTAACCGAAAACTTCAACAGTATTTACTATAAACTTTGAAGCAAAATTACTATGTCCATACATGAATGTATATATGTATATATGTACTTGTTGGCGCAAATATATTAGAAAAACGATAAAAATGTCGATTAGTGTCTCATGTGTTCTCTCATGTTCTATACAATTTATTAACTTTAAAAGTTTAAACTTTAAAAGGTAATAAATTTTATNACGTATTTCACTAAAAAAATGCAACATTTTAACTCGGGTTTTGGTAGATTTTTACGTGACTAACATAAGGCTACTGTGGAAGTGCCCATTTTGGTTACAATGACATTTGTTTATAACGACACTATTTTTAGGCCCCTTTGATGACGTTATAACCAAGTTCTACTGTATATTTATCTATTTATTTATTTATTCAGTTTGATTGATCTATTACACATATGAATATTGTTGCTTGATTGAGGGGAATTGGAAGTACCTGTAGGAGCCTTTGTTTCAGGCAACAATGAGGCTTCCACCCTTCTGGATTGTTCTGGACAATGCTAAGAATGAAGGTTGGCCAAGAACCTGTGAAAACTTCTAGAGTGACTAGAGCTATAAAACATAGTTGCAAAACTCTCGGAAGGATAGTCTCAGAGAAATAGCAGGAGCAGACATATGTGACATGAAACTTGCTGTGAATCGCTAGTTAGTGTGAATGTAAGCTGAAAGATGAGGACAGGGCAGTGGTGTATGGCAAAATGGCAGCATGGTGGGGGGATAAGCTGATGTCAAATTCTTAAATGGCTACTGACAATGAGAGATTAACTATTCCAGAAGCGGCCTCCGTAGTCTAGAGGTAACGTTCCCACTTCATGACTGGTAGTACGCGGGTTCAAATACCCGGCGGAGGTCGTCGAATTTTTAAGGGCGAAAAAATTCAGGGAACAAGTCCTCCGAGAGGGACTTTAAGCCATGGGTTCCGTGTCATAGCTTTACGGCACGTAAAAGAACCTCATATCTCCAAAGGAGGTCACTGAGCCAAATTATGGACGTTTCCCGCCCAACAGCAGTCTCTAATACCTCTGGTAGATGGGGGAAGCATTATAGATACCTCTCAGCTAGCAGAGCCGGTCTCGCTGGCTGGGCGGGACTGATGGTAAGCACCGGTACCAGTAGGATATAGAGACTGGTAGAATATCATAGAGGGAAGCACAATGGACCAATACAGGTCTAAGTGCATGGGGAAACCCACCCTCTCCAATAACTAACTAACTAACTATTCCAGAACAAAGATAAGCATTACACTAATTACCATTTTGAATGTCAAAGCAGGTAATTTTATTTTCACATTACCAGCTTACTAAAAGTGTCTGATGACATTACAGTTCAGTTTGTTAGATCCACTAAATGTTCATCACATTCTCCAGACTTAAACCTGTCAGATTACTGTGACATAACTACTTAAACATCATCTATTATGTGGGAACAGCTCAATAAATGTCATTGCTAGGTAACAGTCTGCTACAATAATAGAAGAACTATTGCAAGCGGTGTTTTCTATGTGGCCAAGGCTGAGCTGTCAAGGAAACTTAATCAGATGCAGCCATAGGCAGTGATGAGAGTCACCAGCTAGTATGGACATGAATATGAAAGCAGAGGACATGGCACTGGTGGGGGCAGTTACCAGGCAACAACTAGTAAAGACTGAGACAACTTCTGTGTGCTGAAGTACAGTAATCCGTAGAGCGTGTAATCTATGAAATTGTTACAGTTGTCTGTAGTTATCAGTTAAAAGTGTTCAATAAATCCAATTATGGACCCAAATGCCATGTCTAGTCACTAACACGTGACATTTTATTCAGACTAACTTAACAGTTAATGTGCAAATAGAGCAAATTAATTCAGTTGCTAAAGTTAAATTAAGATTTCAAAATGTGTTGTCTTTTGTAACCCAAGATATCAAGTGAGCTAAGCAGTGGAAAAAAGAAGACAGGTTCAAAGTGTAACACAGGAAAGCAGAGGCCCTATTCTGCATCAATTCCACTACAGAAATATGATTAAATCATAAATAAAATTATCATGTTCAAAATTTAAAATGGAAAGTACTTCTCCATGTAATGAATCAACCAAACTGAATAAATATTTTTATACACACATTAAGGTATGCGATCACATACAGTCTGGTAGACTCTTAGCAACATTTAGTAGGAACCTGCAGCATCCATCTTCAGGATTTCTACCACAAGGATATAAGCAGCAAGTTCCTCCAAAACATGGGTAACCATCTATCAGATTATGTGGGGCCACATCCCTGAAGACAGTAGTCTTCACAATCAACAATGTTAAGAACCTCAGATCTCACATTCTATATGTTAACTGTGAAGTCTCCTTAACTGCTTCTTTCATGTGAGACATTTTTCTCGGTCACCCTGTTCTTTGTTGTCCACTTATTTCATCATTGCAAGATGTTCATCCTCTACAGTATTCAGACTTGTACCGTATGTTGCAACATTCTGAGAGCCTAGATTTCATTTCAACCACTCATGGAGCTACATACAATCAGTGCACAAAAATGTTATCTCTTAAGCTCCAGACAGATATATTGCTGCTATTTCATCATTGCAAGATGTTCATCCTCTACAGTACTCAGACTTGTACCATATGTTGCAACATTCTGAGAGCCTAGATTTCATTTCAACCACTCATGGAGCTACATACAATCAGTGCACAAAAATGTTATCTCTTAAGCTCCAGACAGATATATTGCTGCTATGAGAGATGTATTCTTGTTTACATTACCTAAGACACATGCAAACTGACAGAGTTCTAAAAGCATGAAACTGAGGGATTTGAGGTTCTCACAGCAATGACTGTGAAGAGTGCTATATTCTGGGATGTGACGCCATGCAGGCCAGCAGAAGTTCATTGACGTTTCATGGGAAAGTACTCTCTGCTTCCTGCCTGGTTCACTCTTCGACTGTGAAGATGCAGATAGTAAGTTCCTCTGAAACGCTTGTAAACTTCTATTTGGTACTCTTCAAGGAATTGCACTTTCTGAAGTTATGCACACAAAACCACTGACTCTGCCAATACATGTCAGTGTCTCAAAACTTTTATAGTCATCCTTGTATTTACTGCACTGACAATGTGACCAGCTTCTGAATGTCAATCCATTGTGTGCTGATAACAAACCTGACTCAGAGGCATAATGAAAGGCCAAACAGTTATAAAACCAATCTCATTTGATGTTTTAAAGGTAGATTTACCTTTCTTAGGCATTTCAATATGATTCCAACACCAAGAAGTACAGGTATTCCTCGATTTATGTGACAGTTGTATACCCCCGACCCCCAAAGCATCACACTGAGTGAAATCACATAAATCGAACACAATCTTCTCTTCTACCTGCGCATTTCTCCTCCATAAAATCCACACATAATTATCAACTCACCCTTCTCCCCACCCCTCTTGATTGGTCAGTGAGTGGTTCACATTAAAGTGAGCACTATTAACTGAAACTCATCTATATCAGCTGAGTATTAAAATGGAATCATATTCTTTGAACTCATATATAATGAGGATTACCCACAGATCAAACACAAAGCCTTAAAAGGTTAACTAAGGGATGAAATTAAATATTTAAAAGAAAGTCATGTGACAAATTGCACTGGCAATTTTATGAGAAATAAATACATCAAGCCTTATCCTAGAATTCTTGTAATTTCTGTCACGAGATTCATGCTTACCCGGGGCCTGGGTAGTAGTATGGTGGGGGTCGTTCATACTCTGTGGACAGTGGCGGGCTGTGATAGCGAGGAGGACCCCCGTTCGGGTAGTCCCAATGCCTAGCAAAGCACAAGACAAGAGTCACAAAACAATACATGACACAACACAAACACAGTTTTGCACATGAACACGTAGCACTTGCTATACAAAAAGCAGAAGACCCAGCCAGATACCTGTCATGAATTTTCTCCTACCATGAACTACCTATAACCATCTTAAAACAAATTTCATACAAAATAATATGATTCAACCTGTTTTAAGAGACCAAGAACAATTCTCCCAGTCACAGTGAAACCCCAAAATGGGGCTTCTTTGTGGAGCAGTGCATATTAACACAAAACTGAGGATATTTAACCACGAGTTTACCGACTTTCAATCATTAAAACTGAATGTAAAATTAGGAAAAATGTCAAATCGAGGAACAATGAATTGGCGGGGGGGGGGCCTCTACTGGCTCAGCGGTATCTAGATGCTTCCCCCATCTACCAGAGGCGTTAGAGACTATTGTTGGGCGGGAAACGTCCTTGTAATTTGGCTCAGAGACCTCCTTGAGGCATGAGGTTCTTTTATGTGCCGTAAAGCTACGACACGGGACCCACGGCTTAAAGTCCCTCCCGGAGGACTTGTTCCCTGAATTTTTCCGCCCTTAAAAATTCCACGACCTCCGCCGGGTTTGAACCCACGTACCTCGAGTCATGAGGTGGGAACATTACTCCTAGACTACGGAGGCCGCTATTATATTGTGTATATTTTACCAAAGTACCTGACAGACTAAAATTTATACAAATATACTGCACTGCATAATCGAGTGTTCAAAAACTTCAGGAGGAAGATAAAGCATGCGTTACATTCAGGTACATACATAATTCAACCTTCATTAACCCTTTACAGCCTTAATTTCTTTTAACAATACACTCAAATCAGTCTGTACTATACAGGAACCACATCATGTCTCTGCTACAGAGATCAACTAGCTGATGGTGTTCAGGTAAATAAACACGGTTTATTGTGATAACCACATGGAATATACAATCTTTAGATAGAACGCAGAGTTTTAGTACATTGCAGAAGACAATACATATAGTAACTGCTGAGCTTTATAGGGCCAATAAAAAGTTACAGATCATCCACCATCCCATTCAGACCTGGAGTCAGAACACTTGGGTTCAAAGTTTTTCCCTATCAATATGTAACACACTGAGACAGGCATCTCTCCACAGACATCCAGATTCTGAACTTATTGTTTTCAAAACGGAGACTGGACAGAACAAATAAAAGAACAATTGACAGCCTACATATGTTTTGACTCTCTGAAGCTTCTACAAGCTACACTTAAAAAGTTTCTTTGCATTTTAGTGACAGCACTAAGATAAAAATGATATTTCCATACACAGCTGATAAAGGGAGGTCTTCCGAGAAATTTAAGCAGAACCATAAATCTTACTAAATGGGCATTCAATATGATAAATGTTTATGTAAGTGACTGAAACCATGGGGGGCATATGGTAGCACAGTTGGTTGAGGCATTATCCTACAAGCCAACAGGTTACGGGTTTGATCCCCAATGTCATTGGATTTTTCAACTGATCTAATCCTTCCAACTGCACTACAGCCCTGAGGGCAACTCAGCCTCTAACAGAAATGAGTACCAGGAATCTTCCTGGGGGTAAAGGGCAGCCAGTGTGTAGGGCTGACAACTTCACCAACATCTATGAGCCAACTGTCTAGAAAATGTGGAAGCCTCAACATCCTACAGTCCTATGGGCCTCCACAGCCTGTTACAGGGATAGCTTTACCCGAGAGAAACGTGGAATATGTATACATATATGTGCTGTCTATATGAAAACTATGAATACAGATAAACAGATTGATTCTTGACAGCCCAGATTTTATTTGGATATCTTGGCTACAAAAATGCAACAAATATATTTTCCAAAACCCTAAACTTCAGATATTTATGGGTCCTTAAATAAAATCATGCCATAAGCTAGTACACTGGGGGGTTTAAATGTTGTCTCTTCATAGCTAAGAGTAACAGAGGGCCATTTTCAGTTTAACAGTGTTTTGCTGTTTGTTTATGATTTAATTAACATCCCTGTCCATATGTCAGGTTAGATGCTGACCAACAGTATGATGCATTGGACAGGCTGTGGATGGAAGAGATCATGGTCTCGTCTGGGGTACTGTCCTGGTATGTCTTGAGACAAAATCATGAGATGCCTCAGTCATAAAGCTCAGACTCTGGGTCAAGATTTTAAAATGACTTTTTTTCCCCTTTTCCTTCCCCCCCCCCTTCTTGGCACTACAGCCCCAGTGGGCCTAGGCCTACCTCTATAAACTTCTCCATTCACTTTGGTTTTTCTAGATCTTACACACTCGGTAGGACTCCTTGGGCGGTTGATCAGCTCATCGCAAGGCTTTAAATTGACATTATCTGAGATTATACAGTGACAAATGGTAGGATGGCCAGTACCTAACGGAGCTGGAACAACCAAAGAAGCAAGTGGCTGTGGTCTAATCTAGGTACTATCCCAACAGTTGCATGGAGGAACTGAGCTAAACCATAAAAAGAAAAAAAAGTTTCATGCAAGATAGCTGAACCTGAAACACTCATGAAAACCAGTCAACCATGATGTTTGGCAGAGTTTATAAGGTCTTATCAAGTGCCTGTTGGGAAAATATACTGTACAGTGACCTCTCCTCCCCAATATTAATGTTAAAAATAATAAGTTAGCGGGACATAACGAGAGTAAAATGGGCAGGAAATCTGCTAACAAATCACAAACAAATGCTAGCAGATGGAAATAATAATATCAGTTATGTGCAACACATGAACATATCTCTTCACACACTGAAGTCAGAAACAGGTGACCCATATGTAACCTAGGAGTCGTGTGTGTGTGTGTGTGTGTGTGTGTGGGGGGGAAAGCACATGACAATGCCACCCCATACCTGATCATGCTGGTGGGCATATAAGTACCCCCATTCCCATACCTGAGGAGTACATACTTGGGAGCCATGTCGGTGTATCGAGTGTCACTGTGAGCTGATGGCGAGGCCCTGTCGCGACCTCCACCACGGTCACTGCCACGTCCCAGATGAGTACTGTAATCCCCTCCATAGTAGCCGCTCGAGTTCTCGTATGTCTCATGATAACGTCGGTGATAGTTCTTCTCCACACTGCAACAGAACAAGGCAATGAGTGGCTAATGACTCCCTCGTCTCACACGTTGCACCAAACCGAACCAAATAGTGTAAAGCACTGCATGAATGTGATGATTACTGTGACATCATGTTCTCTGGGAGACGGGTGCCATGTTGGAGTAGGTTCATTTACCCTGAACATGAAGGCAGATGATTCTTGCAAAATACTGGCAGCTTTCTAATCAAATTACATGGTGATGCATCTCAGAAGATAGCAGAACTTCAAATATCACACATTAAAAAGCAAATTTAGCATTCTTTTATCCTAAGCACTTGGGAACACTTGACAGAAGTGTCGTCATCCATTTATAACACCATACACATTCCATCACTGCCAAGCAAGATAAAAATATAAGGAGAGAGAGTTTTATGTGTAAAAAAGAGGTAACACTATCCCTGTAGGCCCATAGCATTGTGAGACTTTGAGGCTTCCACGTTCTTCAAAATCAGCTCACAGATGGCGGTGAGGTTGTCAGCCTTCTGCACCGGCCACCCTTTACACCCAGGAAGATTCCTGGTACTCTTCTCTGTTAGAGGTTGAGTCAACCCCAGGACTATAGTGAGACTGAAAGGATTAGATCAACTGAAAAATCCAATGGCCTCACTGGGGATCAAACCTGTGACCAACCGACTTGTAGCATAGTGGCTCAACCAACTATGCTACCGCGTACCCCTATAATGCTGTGTAGTCTACTGAAAGTCAACCAACATTTCTCCTCACACAGCGTTATATCCCTGAAGAGAGAACTCTACATAATCATCACTGTGAAAAATCCTAACAGAAAAAATTAACTGTTTACAACCTTTCACAGCAAACTACACTGCTTGCAAAGGTGGGGCAACATAAGCACATCATCATGTTTATTAAGCAGCGAAATGACAGCATGAAAAGAATGCAGTACTCTAAAGCTAAATTTAAACCTTTTGTTTCAAAAAGTGAAATATGAATTGATTTCACTGCTATTCTACAGAAGATATGTAGCTACAATACAGCACACTGTGACAATAATGAAACAGATAACCTTACCTTTTCTGGGTATCTGGGTACCTAACACAACCTACCCATAATGAGGAATTATCATACAAATATTTAGTCAAGGAATCTAATGTTTTGTGTAAATTATATTGTGACATGTTGCGCAATGGAGGACAACCCTTCGCTACCCAGCAGTGACGTGGCGGATGAGTCAGTGCTCTGTCCCCCCCCCCATCCGCACTGTGACATGGCACGCAATGCCGCTGTCGACAAGGCGTCAGCCAACAGCGGTACTGATTACGTAACAGGCAAGCGCTGCGACTATATGAGTGAACCACACTGCCTACAGAGCGAGTTGAAATGTGGCCGTTGCCGAGTTCAGTTGTTGTCGGTCTAAAGCATATCAGATGCCGAAGTGAGTTCTCGAGTTACAAGTTACGAGTTAGCCAGGCAGTCAACCTTTCAGCTGTAGTCTAGCATTTGCAGTGTAGTAATTGTAATACTGAAAATAGCAGTAATTGTGAATCTGTGAATTGTGTGATTGTAAGAGCGAATGTGAAATAAAATTCGCTATACCCAATAAGGCGTGAAGTTATCTGTCGCGTTTTACACCCAACACGTGACAATATTATTACTGACAAGATAACTGTTTCTGGGATCTACTGCCATGAAGTCTTGTAGATGAGTGCTAATGTTCTGAAGGAACGTACTGTATCCATCTTTACAGTTCTTTAGAACACTGGTACATACTTACCAGACAAAACAGCATCACATCCCAGAAGACTGTACTCTTAATATTTACTACTGTGAGGACCTCCAACTCATTAGTGATACTATGGTACAAGGAGTCACAGCAGGATAACTGTTAGTTAGTTAGTTAGTTATTAGGGAGGGTGGGTTTCCCCGTGCACTCAGACCTGTAGTGGTCCATTGTGCTTCCCTCTATGATTTCTACCAGTCTCTATATCCTACCGGTATTGGTGCTTACCATCAGTCCTGCCCAGCCAGCGAGACCAGCTCTACTGGCTGAGAGGTATCTATAATGCTTCCCCCATCTACCGGAGGTATTAGTGACTGCTGTTGGGCGGGAAACATCCACAATTTTGGCTCAGCGACCTCCTTTGGAGGTATGAGGTTCTTTTACGTGCCGTAAAGCTACGACATGGGACCCACAGCTTAAAGTCCCTCCCGGAGGACTTGTTCCCTGAATCTTTTCGTCCTTAAAAATTCGACGAGCTCCGCCGGGTATTTGAACCCGCGTACTACGAGTCATGAGGTGGGAACGGTACCTCTAGACTACGGAGGCCGCTAGGATAACTGTTACATCAACATTAAATGAAATACTGGCACACAGAGCCTGTCCAGAAGCTTAGCGGCAGCAACCCACAATTGGACTGCCACTCTTTGGCTAGCAATTGATTGGTGGAACTTCTAATTGCTTTCAAGGCATCACATATACAAGACTAGACTGAATGAAAATAGTGCAAGCATTTATAACTATATTAATAATACAGACTATGATTACATGAGGTGGAATTATGGTTTTAAATTATGATATTGTGATGTCATGCCGGGATACTCAAATTTAATGTTGACCCCATTTCAAAATCCGCCTAAATTTCAATTCATGAAAATTAATTAATTTGTATCAATGAGCAGGATGTAACATTATAAACTTGCAAATTTTCAACCTGTAATGTACATCCTACCAAAAGAGGCATAATTCCAATACTGAACACAAATTTTGAAGATTCATGCATCCATGCTTTGTGGCACAAGAATGGAAAAAAAGCATGCAAGAAGAAAAAAGCAGGCTGAGACCCATGAAAACAGCAACTGGAATGAACAAGTTAGAAAATGCAGGCACAGCACAACTTGCGTTTGTTTAATTATCTCAATCTGGGACCCCAAAAACAAGGAGGAGGGCATAAAATGGATGTATCTTTTGCAACCACAACTTTTGCTTTAAATATTTTTTTGGACTGACAAATATGTATCTGCACTCTCAGTTATGCAGTATCATAGTTGGATGAGGCACTATGCTTCAAGCTGGAAGGTCATATGTACAATTCCCATTGAGGTTACTGGATATTTTCAGTTGACCTCTAATCCTTCCAGCCGCACTATGGCCCTGGGGTCAACTCAGCCTCTAAAAGAAATGAGTACCAGGAATCTTCCTGGGGGCAAAGGGCAGCTGAGGCATAAGGCTCACAACCACACCACCAACTGTGAGCTGACTGTATGGAAAATGGGCCTCCATGGCCTGTTACAGGGGATATCTTTTACCTTACTCTAGATATGCAGAGCCAATCACAATGGCCAAGCAGTCTAATGCATGAAATGTCTTGGCCTGCTTGAATGTTGGGATTGAGGGTTCAAATCCCACTCAAGGCATGATGTCTGTCTGTCTGTTTATTCTGTGTTTGTGTTGTCCTGTGTAGGTAGTGCCTTTGCAATGGGCTGATCCCTTATCCAAGGAGTCCTAATAACTGTCTTAAGATTATGAAAATGAAGTGAAACAAAATTTTCACAGATACCCTATGCTCCAAATGCGAGCAAAAGGGATAGACAGAGAGACAGACAGAGACAGACATGCACAGAACTTCATGCAAAGTGTCTGTTATAGTTTGATTTGAACTAAAACTGAAATGTCAACGAATTTCAGTACACTCTCTTGCACCATACATTAAGAAAATCTAGTCACAGGTTCTAAACTTGTTGCACTGGGACAGACAGATGCACAAATACTGGAGAGTTAATCTTCTTTGTAACTTCTCACAGTGAATGCTCCAATATTGGTGTAGCAGCAAGCTGACAATTTCAAAATTCAAATTATACTTCAGGTAACAGGAACTCATGACCTTGTAACTCTTCCTTCTACTGCCAGCACAGGGCTACGGGCCATGAAATACCAGCAACCTCATAAAACTGTTATGCACCCAATTTAAGTGTCTGAGATACAAAAACAAAAGTGCAAAGATAAATACCTTGTAAACTAGATTGGAGTAACACATACTGACAGTATCTGAGAACAGGATGCTACAAAAAATATTTGGACTGAAGGGGATGAAGTAAAAATCAGAGAAAACTGCATAATGGGGAACTTCAAAATGTCTACTCCTCACCAATTATTATCAGGATGATCAAATCAAGAAGGACAAGATGGAAAGGGCAAGTAACATATGAGGCAGAAGTGCATATAAAGTTTTGGGTGGGAAATAATAAAGGAAAGCGACCATTACAAAAGACCTATGCGTAGATGGGAGGATATAAAGTGGATCTCAAACATACAGGATGTGAAGGCATGGACTGGATTGATCTGGCTCATGACAGGGACCAGTGGTGGGGCCTTCTAAATGCAGTACTGATCCTTTGGGTTCTATTAAATGCTGGAAATTTGAGTAGCTGAGCAACTGGTGACTTCTACAGAAGGGCCCAGCTCCACAGAATCAGTTAGTTAGTTAGTTAGTTATTTGGTCAGCAAGTTAGTTTGATAAGCTAGATCTGATGATGATAGACCTGTACTTGAAACACTGGCAGGTGTGCAACAGTTTTCAGAATGAGAGAGGCAAAGCCACAAGGTTGTGATGTGGCAAGGTATTCTCACTGAACTCTGGTGTTAGGCTGCATGTTGCAATGATAAATTTTGCAGTTACTTCTTCAGACTTTACAACACTGCAGACCCACTATTCTCTGCATGACATACACAAATACCTTAAGTAATTGTAAGCAAAATAAATTACAGCTGATTTGAAGAAAGGAACAATAACCTCTGCCCATCTCCTTTATTTCCACTTAATTCCTATGTGCTATAAATTAATTTATATAAACATTTAAACAAAAAGGCACTTTGGACTGGGAGAACACTCCTGCCACCTGTTGTTCCTATACAAAGTTGAAGACTGTAAAAGAGATAAAGTGCGTCTAATGCATCTCAGAGGTTGCACACCATCAAATACTGACACAGAGAGTTCCAACTTCTCTGATATAATGCCTTGCAGTCCACTTAAAGTCAACCGATGTTTCAGAGGAACATGTTGCCTCCATATTTAGGGTCGAAGAATAAACCAAGTAAGAAGCCAGCATGAAAGCAGACACTGGTTTCTTGCTTGGCTTATCCTTTGACCCTTAATATGAAGACAACATGTTCTTCCGAAACATCGGTTGACTTTCAATGGCCTATACGGCATTGTCCCAGAAGACAGAATTCTTCATAATCACTGCTGTGGGAACCTCAAATCCTAAATAGTGACATAAATCATTAACGACATCATTAGGTTACTAGATTCCATTTATACTGGAGATATCGGTGGACACACAAGCCTCCTCTTCTCTAAGGCTACCTACTGAAGGTATGATGTATGCTTAAGAGATGTTTCAGACAACATAACAACCTGTCCATGATCATAATTTGGCCAGAAATTCATATAGCTGGCAGCAGAAGGCTTCTGATAGTCAACCTGTACAGGAGAAGTGCAATGCCAGAAGCCTTCCATGAGGACAGGTACATTTGCTGAAGACTGACACTAACTGGTCTATCATGACAACACTAATGACCCCCTGTCATCTTGTCTGAATCCTTGAATGGGAGAACCTTCCTCACTGACTCAAATCAGTTTATTAGCAGTGAAAGGGTTAATGTGTAAAATCTAATCTACCCTCAGTCTGCCAGTAGTGGTGCAAGTGACCTGACCTTTCAGTTCTGCAGATGCACTAGTTTGTCATCAGTTAAGTGAATACAGAAGCAAACACAGTATGATGGCCCGATAGACTTACTTGGCTAATGGGATGTTATCCCGATCTCCGTACGCATCGTACAAGTATTCACTGCAAACAGACACACAGGCTGGGGTTAGTCACAACATCAAGGACAAACAGCAGGCACTCAAAGGTTAGAACACAGAACTACACTAACCAGCAGGCCAGAGACCAGCATAATGCTTGTTTACTAAAGCTGTATCAGCCGTTAGGTACATATATACATTTCAGTTCCTGTGAAATCCAAAATGCTGAATAATCATAATACACATTCCAATAACTTTAATATATGTTTTTTTACAAGTGTCAGACATGGAACTGTATGGCTGTTCTTTCTCCAGCTCTGTAAGACAGGTTGTGGGAGGGATTTCTATCTATGGTTATGAGAACAGCTATGTGGAAGTGATGGTACACTAATGTTTATAGAGACAATATTTGCCTGATGTTGCATGGGGTAATTAATTAATTAATGTATTATTTAGTTGCACACTTATAAATGCATTTATTTAATGATGCTGTAACATCAGCATTGGCATAATCACTTCTTCAAGAGAAGAAGTGCGGTGATTTAAATAATATAACAAATAGTATCATTAATGTCATACACAAAATCATCTCTCTCCTTCTCTGTCTGTCACAGTTACTCCAGTTACTTAGCATTCATCACACAGCTGGCCTCCATCTTACTTTGAGGGAACAATACAAACCACAGTTGTTAAACAACACAATATGCAGAGAAGTTTACATATGAGATGAGTCAATGACAAGAAACATTGCAAATTTAACAGGTCACTTACTATCATCTGGGTAGTGAATGACAGGAGGACATCACACTGAGTTGAAAAGTTTATGCAAGACAGAAATGATACTCACGATTCTACCAAAGGCCCAGGGTACGGATCCGACTTCTGGTACAGTGCTGCCAATTTGACGGAGAGAATAATGGCAGGAATAAAAAGCACCAGGCACCAGCCAATGCTTGCCCAGAAACCATTCTGCACAAGAACAAACACATTGCCAGATCTCTTACCTCCACTTAATATCAAAACACAGTAAATGCCTGACTGAACACTGAAACTAAAATAGTAATCTAGGCTTCAATTCTAATAAAATATTTTGAGCCAGGCAGCTCAAGTCAGTAAGAATGAGAATCGGTGTCTGATTCCAGCCAGAGGGGGACTTCTCTCTTCATCACATCCAGACCAGTTCTGGGGTCTCCTTACAAGTCCTATCCAATGGATACAGTGGGCTCATTCCCCAGGATGTGAAGTAGTAAAAATGCTTACATTTGTTTGGACATATAAATATTTATATATATATTTATTTATTTATTTATATTTATATATAGAATGAACACAATGATGATATTGAGAAGGACAATAGTATTAAAATTTAAATGGAAGATATCTATACAATGACCAAGAATAAGAAAGTTCAACAAGATACTGAAAAATATTAAAAAGAGAGAAAAAAGATGGTGAGAAACTGAAACAAATGCACTATAGTGAGGCAGAAGAGACTGGAAAATTTTTATGCATCAACACCTAAAGAACAGAAGAGATGCTAGAAGCAGAAGACATATTTAAGTTAGGTTAGGTTTGGTAATGTTAGGCCATATCAGGTTAGGTTATACTGATTATCATTAAGTTAGATTAAGTCAATTAGGTGTCATTTAACACTTCTTTCCTGTGAATTAGCCAAAAGAAACTGGGCAAAGAAAGGGTTCAAATAAAGACTTGCATCACTCTTCACAATTTACATGTTAGTATACAGCTACAATTCAAGTTATAATTTCTTAACCTCAACATTTGAATGGAGATTAGTGGCCATCTTCGTGTCCTGGTGACTTTACACCCCAGGAAAGAACCTCTGCTGAGCAGTGAATAGGCATCTTGACAGGACACAAAGCCAGTCTATACTTGGTGACAGAGAAAGAAAATCCCTGCTCCCCTTGTCAAGACTTCATTTTGTTTACGATATTTCCTGACTTCACCATGTTGAAGCAAAATTCTTTCTGTCACTGGCTTTCCTTATACTTGCTTTCAGTACAAGCTATATATCTTTTTCAGAATTCAAATTCCAAACAAGACCGAAATATCAGATGAGCATTACAACTCACAAAAGGGTCAAGGATCTGGTTGCAGACGGCGACAACTGTTGCATTGTACACCTGGCTCATTGGGTGGCATTGCCCCACTTTCGCAGTCGTCATGTTCACCACCCTACTCAAGTACAGGTCCACGTGGTCAAGGACTGCATTAGCAAACATGTCTGCTAACTGCAACAAGACAACACAAACAGATCAACTGCAATGAGATTACCCAAGACCAGCATCGATTTGACGGATCCACATATTTTCATCAATTCTAGTGCTATCTGATGACTGAGAAACTGTTCCCATTGTGCAAGTTAAATAATGTTTCACTTGTATACTTTCTTTTCCATTTATAATGCAGCACACTTTTTATTTTTGATGACACCAACATTTTAACCAACAATTTAGTGAGCTGAATGTAAGTTTGGTGTCATCTAAAATAAAAAGTGTTGCGTTACAGACAAAAGAGAAACTGCAAAAGTGACATTTCAACGCAAGAGGATGCTAAAATATAATATTACATAATGTTCATTGAACATGATAGCATCATCGTAAGTGGTGAGGGGGTGATGAAAGAGAACCATGAACACCTAATTCAGGATATCAATAGCAAACTGGCCAAAATCTGTCACCCACACACTTCCCAAATGCAAACCTACAAAATTATTCCTACAATATCCTGATCAGTCACAGAAGGAGACTGTGGCAGACCAAAGTAACAGTTGCAATTTAATTCGACTCTGTGGTGAGTGTACACAGACTTTTACATATTTATGTGCTCTTTGTGATATAGGCCAAAGTGCCATGAAATGGGTTTGTGGGATTGTCGTCAATACTCCAATAGACAAACCACACGAAACTGTACAATTGTATATATTGAATCGTTTAAAGTCAATATACAGAACACGGAATACACGTATAATATTGAAGCGTTGGCTGGCCTGTCTGGGCGGTGATGGCGTGCTCAGCGTGCCGGTAGGAACGACTGGCTCGGTCGGTTGCTGCGTTGCGGAAGACGCGTTCGTTGAAGGCTTGCGGCAGCTACGTCAGCTGCCCGGTAGCAGAAGTGGAGTTGATGACTCTAACTGCATTGCCGTTTCGAGTTGAACTGCTTGCACCTTGGGTTCCCGGTCTTAAATACTACCGGCCGGGAGGCGGAGCTAAAGTTGCAGTCGTCACGGCGCGCATCCATTGGGCCGTGCATGGAAAGGCGGAGTCACGGCGAAGTTTATAAATATATGTAGCTGGTATATAAGTCACGGTAGTTGGAAATGGTATAAATTCCGAGTCTCTTTGGTCACAGCTGCCAGTTTGGTGCTTTCTGAAAGGGGGTGACGGTTGTCTGCCAGACGCTGTGGGGATGCTCCCACAGGTTTATTCCTCTTTGATGCCATGAGCTAATTAGATCAGCTTGATGTAAATGCACTAAAATTACCACAGCCAATGACATCAACTCACTGTTACTTAACAGTCAATAGATGGCATCACATGTGATGCACAAGGTGTGTTCAAACAGTTCCCGAAATTCATCTATACATAACAGAGTAAACCTTCACTAATCTGGTTACAGTTAATCCATATGTAGGATAATCTGGATCAAAATATAAGAATTGAAAAATGCTGCTCAAAGCTGGGTACATACTTTAAAAGACACACACCATTTAGAACGGTAAATGAATCACTTGTCTGTTCAGACAAAGCTTGGCAGTTTCTTTAATGCATTACTACATTCAAAAACAAGTACAACTTTTGAGTCTTCTATCAATGAATAAATGTCTTATTATGATTTTTAAATAAAAGTCCTACAGTGATTTTTTTATTTTCATCAGCACTATTTATGCCATTAAATTTTCCATTTATTTGGGTTCCAACCTCTTTTGTCTTTCAGGGCTACCTTCTGCTTCACTAATTGGGTTTATCACTTAATCCTGATGACCTTCCCTCCCCGTTACTCCGGGTTAGCGAGGGTTTACTGTATCTTTCTATACTTAGAGCTTACTGAATATTATCCCCTTCAAAATAGCCCCCTTGTGCTACAATGCACCCCTTCCCCACCTTTTCCACTTCTGGAAGCACTGCTTGAAGGATGCCTGTTGCACTGCCTTCAAGTCTTTCGTCACGTTAGTAACGATTGCTTTCACTGACTGAAATCTTCTTCCTTTACGGTCACTTTGAGTTTAGGGAACAGAGAAAAGTCAGGAGAAGACTGGTGAATAGTGGGTTGTGGAAGGGTAAGAATTGAATGTTTTGCCAAGAACTGTCCCATTGACAATGCTGTATGAGCAGGCGCATTATCATGATGGAGGAACCAACTTCCCTCAGCCCACTTTTTGAGTTGCTTTCTTCATATCGCATCCCAGATGTCTCAGAACTGCCAGATAAAAATCTTGATTGTCTTGACCTTCAGGAGTGAATCTGTAATGCTTAATGCCTTGATGACCAAAAAACAAGTAGCACTGCTTTCATTCGGGCGCGCACCTGTCATGCTTTCTTGGGGCAACTTGAAGGACTTTTTCCACTGTGAGGATTATTGTTGTTTGCTTTCAACATCATAACTGCAAACCCATGAATCACTACTGGTAATGACATTAACCTTTCAGTGCCGGGCGACATACATCGCATGTCAGCATTTAAATGCCACATCTCGCCGGGCAACATTGTCATGCGTCTTGTGCAGTGCTAAGTTTCAGTTCTTATTTTAAACTGTTGCTTTTCATGTAAAGTAATACTTTTGGTATAAAATTAAAGAGGAATTTCTGTCTATCAGTTCGTATATTCATTATCCCACTTTGAACTTCCCAGGGTTTTTTTTTTTTTTACATTTGAAGTCTCTGAAAAAGTTTTGAGGTTCACCGTCTAGGGTGCAGTATTGCCATACAAATCTTTCTCAAACTCTTGGAGTAGTTAAGAACTAAATATGCTAGGTTTATAGTCTGTGATCTCCTCGCGCATTTGTCAAAGCAAAGTCTGTGATATCCTTGCGTGTTGGTCGAAGCCAATTCGATTTCCATTCAGCCAGTGACGAGTGCTGCCTCTTCAACGGAATGAGAAACCACGTTTAGAACCTAACAAGAAAGATACATGACGCTGACCTCTGATATGACTGCTGTTGGATATGATAAACAAATGCCTTGTTTGCATTCCTTGAGGTTCCCTTTGTTCCACATAGCTAATGCAGTTTGCATGTAGCAGCCATGGCTGGGACAAGCAACAGACGTTCAGCTGTGTTGAGTGACGAGGACTTACAGTGTTTGCTTGAAAGTGATTCCAAACAAAGTCTGTCAGATTCAGATTTTGACACTGAAAACGAGTTAGATGATCGTGCCTTGATTGAAGCTGTTGGAAATGAGGGCAGCATTGAGCGTGTCCGCGACTACCAAACACAGCTGAATTTTTAAGGTAATACAATACTATTGTTCATAATTTTTATATGCTTACTGGCCCAAAAATAATTTTGAAGTAGTGTGGATCAATACTCTAATTCTATATACTTCTCTGGACGTTGTGTGAAAATCTGAAAAACAAAACTCCAGTTTTTCCCTGTTTATTATCCTTTAAGTTAAGTGCTGTATTCTCTGAATTAATTAGTTAAATAGCCGCCGGCATTGGAGTTGAAAAACGATTTAAATGCCCCCGGCGCTGAAGGGTTAAGAGGATGGAACAGGCTTTCTCACTGCCTACATCTGTAATCATATCAAGTCAATCTGAAGTATTGTGGGTTTCTCTGTGCAACAGTATTAACTCCTGTGGTGGAGCTTGGCAATCAGAGGGGTAAGTATCATGGGATAAAGCAATGTTACCACCTTATAAACAATATAAAATTAATTACGTAAGCATCTTGGGTGATAAGCCATATCAATTCAGGGCCAAAGTCAAATGTTTTGAATATGTTCTGCCTCAGACATCAGGTACTGACCACTGATTGGGACTATCACCCAAGAGGACATATCACCTGCAATCACTGCAAAAGCATCCAGTCTTATATGACATACATTTTTTATTTCTCTGGAGGCTGTCGTGTTGAGGTAGTCCTGGGCCTTCGTTACTTCCATCAGGATAAGACTGATACTCTCATTAAGTGGTGAATGGTTGAACTTGAGGTTCTCCTCAAGAGCTTTCGTCTTCTTGCCCAGAGCGCGCACCTGTCTTTCCATCTGCAGTACCAAGTCATCCTGCAGCGACTCCAGGATATTCGCCTGCTTATTCAATGATTCCCGGATCTGATCCAAATAAACATAACAATGTTGGACCTGTGGCCCTCACAACATTGACTACAAAGAGTGCAATCTTCTGGGATGCGATGCCACACACTCCAGCAGAATTCCACTAATGCTCCTGACAAACATATTTCCACCAACCTCAGCTGGCTAACTGCTTGTTATTTGATTATCATATCTTTGTCCCTGAAGATGGAGGTAGTACTTTCATTGCAGACATCAGTAAACTTCAACTGGATTGCATGACACTACACCCCAGAAGGTAAGTACTCTTCATTAAATGTAACAGTTTTCACTTACTGATCCATTAGTATGTACCTAAATCACATTAATACTTCACTTATCCTAAAGCTGCATAGGTCATATTGCATCAAGGGAGATGATGCAGTCATTTATTTGTAGTTATTCAATGGAGCTCTCAAAAAGTCAGCCCTCTGTTGAACGACTGACGATAACAAATAATGACTTGCAAATGATGTGCATGGATGCAGACATACATAACTTAAGGCATTATCACAACATTTCTCAGGAAGAACTGCGGAAAACGACACAAAAAATTAAGTGAGAATAGGTGGTGTCCAAGCCTAAAACGGTACTATTCCAAGTTATACATTCACAAGTTTAACAAAATCTTAAAACTGACAAACCAGTATCATTAATTGTGAGCACTAATTTCTTTCTGGTATTGAGATGTTTCCAACTTGCCCTACTACAACGAACTGCTGAGCTGTACTCACATCGGACGTGTTGGGTATCTCGCTGGCAGTTTTCCTCAGCTGGTTGGCCAGTGTCTCCAGGTCAGTGTTCACAATGGACTTGTTGAGCTGCAACCAGTCAGACTTCACATCATAACACTTCTCCTGAAGACTACTGTAGATCATTATACACAGTTTACATCACAAGTTACCACGCAGTACATACGAGAAACAGATATCCTCCAACAGAGCACAACCATCTATAAACTGTACTTTAAACCAGTGTTTCTCAACCGCTGGGCAGTGGCCCACTACCAGGCCATCTTATAGAAAAAAGAATCTACCAGGCTGTAGTCTTACAAAGGTTGAGAACTTCTGCTTTAAACCGATATGATATAGAATACCAAAATGTGAAGCCTTACAAAGAAAATCTAAAGCATATCCTAACAACAGATACAAAATCCTTCAGATGTACTGATGGGAAAACAAAAAGGGATACAAATAGAAATTAAATTTTAGAAAAAAATTAGAGTTCAAAATTTGTTTCTAGAGTTAGCAGAAAAATTATTACAGTGGTCTAGCCATGTCAACAGAATGTACACAGAACAGTACTGAAGACACTGCAGAAGAGAGTAGCCCTGAACAGTCACTGCACACCAATATTTACCCCACTCCAAGAAGAATTGTTTAAGATCTCAAGGATAAGAGGATAAGAGTATGGGTGGATTGGTCTGTGTGTGAGAAACGGATATTAATGAACAACAGGGCAATATTCCCTTCAGTGTTATGTCACAAAGGTGATCTCATTCTGCACAAACAAGCATGGCAGTCCATTCATTCCTGCCACAGGACTGTGTCATCAGGCAGTGGAGATAGAGACCAGAGTGCAAAAAATGAGAGCAAGAGAGGAATTATGAGGAAACTGGGGATGGGGAGGTCAAGAGGAAAGGAGGATAATAAAGGGAGCAGCAGAAGATTGGGGAAGAGGTGTACAAATAAAGGCAAACAGAATTAGGAATGATGCAGTCAGTAGCTGAGACTACATAGTGTCAGATGGTAGATGATAAATGAATGCAGTGGAAGGAACAGTTTCAGCATAATTTGAGGTACCATCCTAGCATCTGCCTGGAAGGCTTAAGGGGGGGGGGACAGGACAGTCAATTTCCTATCTGAGATTCAAGCCAATCATCTCCTAAACACAAGCCAGCAAGTGCCCCCACCTGAATGGACTTGCAGGAGGAGGACGTAACTCACCACTTCAGCAAACAGCGAGAAGTTTATGCGCGTGATGTTCGACTGGGCAAGACTCTCCAGCTCCCGTTTGGCATCGTCAGTCAAGATGGTAACATTACCTCCAAAGTCTATCCTTGTTTTCAGCTGGTTAATGACATTCTCAATTCCATACGTGCTCTTGTAGTCACTGACCTCACTGATGTTCACCAGGTTTGCCACCTGCAGCACCTCATATATGCTTCCATTTGCATGGCACGACCTGCAAGATGGACAGCCTTACAACAATGTGCCCTGCTGTGTGTATTCACAAATAAATAATAACTCACAACTAATATCTAGCCCGAAAGATAATAAGGATTTAATTTCCAATTACAGTAGAACTTGGTTATAACGTCATCAAAGGGACCTAAAAATAGTGTCGTTATAAACGAATGTCGTTGTAACCGAAATGGGCACTTCCACAGTAGCCTTATGTTAGTCACGTAAAAATCTACCAAAAACCGAGTTAAAATGTTGCATTTTTTAGTGAAATACGTAGTTAAGTACAGACTAACGTAACATTAACGTGGAATTGCCCAAATGTGTAATATCAAAGACATATTACAGCGCTTTTCACTGACAATACACACCGCACTAATACTGTATATTAAAGGTAGGCCTACTCACCAAATTACAGTAGATTACATCAATTGTTGTGCCTTACTGTACCTAGATACGAGTACAGTAATCAGTTATCTTCATCTGTTTCCTGTTACTTGCCCAATACACACTTTCTAAATTACATTCAATGTCCATATCAGAGAAATTCAGGAATGAAAATGACGTTACATACGAGGTTGATGCATTTGTGCATGTCGTACTAAGCAAGGTATAAAAACAGTTGCTTTATGAGGAATTAGTTCGTACCATTGAATATTTGACGCAATAGACAAGGTGTCGCAGAAACCGATGTTGCTATAACCAAGTTTTACTGTATTTTCATTACCGGGAATGACACTTTACATAAAATTAGTAAGGATAATGGAGTTATAGTAGCACACTTTACCACATCCAAAAATGCCCCCACATCGTAGCAGTCATAAATTTACTTGGACATCTCCTGATGAAAAGACACAAAATAAAAACTGTCATAATTTAACACACAGCAGATGTCAAACAAATGCATGTGATGTCTGACTACTCAGAGGAGCAGACTTTGAATGCTGTATCCTATCTATCAAAATATGGTCAATTTGGCTGTGTGTCTTCCCATCAGAAGATATTTGTAAACTTACTAAAAGAGACTAAACTCGACATTTGGAGTCATTTGGAGATAGCACAAGAAATTTTAAGCACATGGTAACGATGGATGTGAAGAGGAGGATTACGGCAGCTGACCACTCTGCCCACTGCATACTGCTACTCTGGAAATTCCTACCCTTGGAAGTTTGTAAAAATGAAAACTCTCGCATCAGCAATCCAGCAGATATAAGTAGAATGGAAGATTTAGAACAGTGTAGTATACATTTTTTACAAATTACATTATGGGAACTGTTTCAATAAAAGAGCGCACTATATACAGATGGCCAGCCATAAGACCTGGCGACAGAGCACTGTGACACTCAGACACAAAATTAACCTTGACAGACACTTTATTATATATTTCAATAAGAACCATTACTTCGGCATTACCACCATACACTGCAGTTTCACCCAAATACATCTGGACCTTCCCTGGTATTAACATGCAGCTGAACATTATTCGGAATAATCTCATATGCAACAAGCGACTTGAAATAAACAGTTCCATCTCTAGACCCCTCCCCGCTGATTCACTATCTTTTGCATCAAATCAAAATTTCACTGCATATACAACCTGTGAAACAGTGGAAATTTGCTTTCAGCAAATGTGTAGGCTGCAATGCCAACTGAACCACAGGTGCCTTTCCCTGGTGCTTGGCTGTCCTGTGTCATAACTGCTAAAAGTTTTGACTGCTAGAGAATACAGGGTAAGGATAGACTAAAGACAGAATGCCAAGCTTTAGGTATGTGTCTGTGTGTGTGTGTGTGTTGAGTAGGAGGGGGGAAAAGAATACTTGTAGCAAACCCATATACTTTATCTAATGTCAATAATGCTAATAACTTGTGCTTCCTCCAGAAAATAAAAAGACAAATAACGCACCTGATGATGGACGAAACGTTGATTTCCACCTCAGAGTTGAAGAATTTATCCAATCTAACCATTTTGTCGACAAGTGCTAGGAGTTGATTGTTATTGGGACTCTGCAAGGGTTCACATACGGCTCTCTCAGCGATGACACCGAGCAGGAAGTGAACCAGTGTAACCACCATCAGGACAGCAGAAAACAGGAAGATAACCCATACACCTCTGCGAAGTACACAGTTCAACACGGTGTCACTTGATAGCTCTGTGATATATATATTTCCCACCTGTCACATGACAACCACTCACACACAAACTGCTGAACTCTGGCACATCAATCTCTTACTGCCCAGGCTCATATCTTCAACTACTGTGCTGCTGGCAGCCAGATTTAACATTAGCAGTAACAGGATTTATACTGTAATCATGTAGTGTTGCATGAAAAGGGAGGGGTCAGTGCCACACAAAGAAAGGTTTTTATCAATTGATTCACAACATGTAAGATTTGAGGTTTTCACGGCGGTGACTATGAAGAAAGCAGTCTTCTGGGATTTGGCACCGTGTATATGTGGTGTTAACCGACGTTTTGGAGGAATGTATCGCCTCCATCTTCAGAGTAGAAGGAAAAAATATAAGAAATCCGGAAGCGAAGAGACCGTGAGAACCGGTAAAAGCAGACTGGTGCTGAGGATGGAGGCAATACGTTCCTCCGAAACGTTGGTTAACACCACATATACATGGTGCCAAATCCCAGAAGACTGCTTTCTTCGATTCACGACGTGTTTCAGTCCAGATAAACCATCATTAGGCAATTCTTGAGGAATATATAAATGGTGACATTATATCAACTGTGAATGCTAGTATAAACATTTTTGACTTGGATATATACATATACAGATCCTTACCTTTCGGTCCACACGGATACCAAAAGTCAAAATTTCCAGGACTGAGCAACCCAGGAAATATCTCCATGGAACAGTCTTTCTTGGGCAATTAACTGATGCTCAGCTACTTAAGAAAGTCATAGCATTTTACTGAGCCCAATGGCATGTTCAGAGCAACCTCAAAAAGAGTTCCTATCCTCTGCCAGATGAATCTAGTCCATACCTTCCTATCCTATTTTTTTAGATACATTTTAATATTATTCTCTCATCTACATATAATCTTCCTAGCAATCTCTTCCTCCAGATCCAAGAAATATCACTCACAAAATGAGAAACCGCGCACCGGTGGCCCTGCTGCAGCAGTCATCACCATAGCCATCTGGTCGCCTACCGCAGAAACCATAGAAGAGCCCCAGAGTGGCACACAGCAGTACCACCAACATCACAGAACTCACCGACAGGCCTGCATAATACCTAAAGAAACAATTGAGTGACATTAGAACAACAAACAAACCCATGGGCAATTAACACCATGTTACAGTGTCTCCTTTGGTAATGTGACAGTCGATCAACTATCCAAGAAATTCCACTGATGTAACGAAACTCAAAAGGGTAATAATTACCATATTCACATAAGTCCCCTACTGGAGTATACCTCTTTTCTTCAAGTTACATTTTTGTGTGCATTTTTCATTCCAGATGCACGCTACATGCCTCATCCATCTTACTGTCTTTAAATTGTAGTTATCCTAACAATACTGGGTGAGAAGCACAATTATGAAGGTGCCTCATTATATAGTTCTCCCCAGTAGCACATGACTCCTCTCCCTTGGGTCCCAACATTCCCTTCAATCTGTGTTCTCCCCATCAGCATGCAACTCCTCTCCCTTGCGTCCCAACATTCCCTTCAATCTGTTCTCCCCATCAGCATGCGACTCCTCTCCCTTGGGTCCCAACATTCCTTTCAATCTGTTCTCCCCATCAGCATGCAACTCCTCTCCCTTGGGTTTCAACATTCCCTTCAATCTGTTCTCCCCATCAGCGTGCAACTCCTCTCCCTTGGGTCCCAACATTCCCTTCAATCTGTTCTCCCCATCAGCATGTGAGTCCTCTCCCTTGGGTCCCAACATTCCCTTCAATCTGTTCTCCCCTCAGACTAACTTATCAAGTTTCACACCCATCACAATGTCTAATGCCATCCTGTTCTGCACTTCACACCTGCCTTTTCTCAGCCGGTTCATACCACCAGCATAACAATCTCACACATGTGAAAAATGCAACTTTTCAGTTTCCTGTTTCATGCTGTGAATCCAATAGAGAACAAGCACATAATACACTCAGTGCTCTTTCCAGTATGTACAGCAGCCATGGTATTGGAGTGTACTACATCCATCAACACTGATATTCAGGAAAATGAGTTGGAACAGCAGTTTAAATGTGACTTAGAACAAAAAACATTCTGAAACCTCACACTTGCCATTAAGGCAAGCCTACTGAAGTATGTGGAGATAGTGCAACACAATACAGAGAATTTGAGAAGTGCATTATCTGATTCTCATCCAAAACTGGACACAGAACACTACAGGATATGAAATAATGCAATATGAATCCTCCTCCGAAATCTCCCCACTGTTAACACGGGTAAACTTTGAGGCTTCTGTGGTGGTGACCATGAAGGATACTGTCTTCTGGAATGTAACAACAGAAGGACACCCTAAGATAAAATCATAAAATTTAACAACAAGATCACTTCACATATTTTTATGGTTTATTAGCAATTATTATTTTAATTTTTAAATACCATTTTTATAAGCTGGGGGTTAAAAAATTTTTATTTACATCAAGGAAAACTCAGCCTAAAAGAATGTGAGGACCACGAACTTGCTGATGCATACTAATGCTTCAGAAGAACCCACTAACCACATCTTCTGGGTAAAGACAGTGGAAGCAAATGCCTCTGAAAAATGTATAAGTATCTATCAGAACACATGGTCTCCCTTTGCAAAATGATTAAACTGTGATTTCATTCCTTCATTAAAGTTTTAGATACGATAAACTGCGATATTCATGACGAAAGCAACTACATCCTGGGCAACAACCAAGTGTTTTTGTGTGGTTTGAATAACAAGGCAAAGATTATGTTTAGAACAAAAGCATATCCATCTTTCAAATCCACTAGGAACTAGAAGAATGATAAATATGACAATCACCATGACAAAGTAATGCAGAAGCAACCACGTGATCTGTAACATAACCTCTCATATAAGTGGACAAGGTAGTTGCGGCCTGTTGCAGGCCCAGCAACTTCAGTACCTGTAGTGTCCGTATTCCATTATCAGCTTCTCCCCTGTGTCCACTGCCTTGGAAGAGTGGTTCATCACAACGGCATTCATGTCCCTCAGGATCTTGTTTATCTGCTTTGACCGCTCCCTTATGGCCATACCTAACATGGCCAAGCATTCATTAGAACACTTTCATGAAGAAGCATCTTTGAGAAGCTGACAGTCACACTGCTGGTCAATAAATTCCATACTCCGTATGGACTCTGAAGGTTCACTACTGTGTTTACCAGATCTCGCATAACTGGACCCTACCATAAGCCAAATGTATTCAGTCTACACTCCATTCCTTTAAGATCCACTTTAAAATTATCTACATTTAGCTCCTCCAAGCAGTCTCATGCCAGATTTTCTCATCAAAACCTGTAAATCGTCATCCGACAGTGCGATTGCTATGTCAGTGTAAACTTTTTATTCTTTCTCCATCCTCCCTTCACACTGTATGCTGATTTCAATTACTGCTATTTATTTCAAATTAATTAAAATTCATTACCATAAACAAATAAATATCTTAGCATCCTGTCGCAGTTGGTACTAGAAGTTTCAGTTTTGTTCACCATACACCACGCAACAACAGCAATATTTAAAATTAAATTATTTTTAAAATTCATCATTGCACTATATGTTTCGCCTACTCAGCCATCATCAAGTGTGCTGAAATTTGGGGGAACTGTTGTGTCTTCTGCGCCACTGTGATTGGTGTTTTCACATTTATAATATTTTTAAATGAAGTCAATGTAGATGTAGAAGGCACAGGATGAGGAACTACACTGACTTCAATTAAAAATGTTTTAAATGCAAGAACACTGGTTACAGTGGTGCAGAAGATACAGCAGTTCTCCTGAATTTCAACGCATCTGATGATGGCTGATTAGGCCAAAACTTGTAGTGCAGTGACAAATTTTAAAAAGAATTTAACTTTATATCTTGATATTGTTGCATGCTGGATGGTAAACAAAATTAAAATTTGAAAACAAACAGATATATGTACAATAGATGTGATGTCAGAATTAGACACGACATTTTGGGTAAACAAACTAGAATCTAAAATTTGTTAACAGAGTTGGGCGAGAAACAAGTGCAGTGGTTTAGCCGTGCAAGAAGAATATAAAAGCAAGAACACTGAAAAGAGTGTTAGCATTATAATGTAAAGAATGGAAACCCATGAGAAGACCCAGAGCAAGATGGTTAAGCCTGGTACTGGAAGTCACCAAGAAGTGAGGAACAGCAGGCAGGAAATAAGAAAGGAAAGACTGTGACGAAAAAGGTTGAGTCTGGAGACTTTATGCACATCGACCTGTGTAAAACTGAAACAAGAGTGATGAAAGAAGACAGATTTATTACCCCTATTCTTATTTACATATGTATTACCTCAAGCCAGCATATTTAAAATCATTGCCCTCTAACTAATCAAAAAAGCATTCACTTAACAAATCTCAATTTTATTGATATTTGCGTAAATACATCCCTTTACAAATTGAGGAGCCATGGCACAAGCAGAAAAGCCTAACACAGAGCAACATAAAAGCATCAATTACCAAACGGAAAACAAGCACCTATACTGAGAAACTGAGTCTAGTTTTCCACCTATCAGCAGCCTTGTTGTAATCATATAAAAAGCATAACTCCTTGTAGGATTTTGTAGCATCTCACAACAGTGGTTATGAAGAGTCCTCTATCATCTGGGCATTAATGCCATGTAGTCCACTGAAAGTTAAGCTGTGTTTTGGAGAAACTTGTTGCCTCCATCTTCAGGGTCAAAGAATAAGCCACGCAAGAAAAAAACACAAAGCAGAGTATAGAACCAACCTGAGCCAGTGCTATCTCATTCATGTTGGTTTCTTGCTTCGCTTATTCTTAAACCCTGAAGATGGAGGTGCCATGTTCCTCCAGGACACTGATTGACTTTCAACACACTATATGGAATTATATTCCTCAGTATTAACTGTTAATTCTAAACAGTTTTAACGACAGTATAAAAAGGTAAAGGTATGCCTGTAATGGGGCATGGGGGCCCATAGGATTGTGAAACTCTGGGACTCCCACATTTTCAAGACAATCGGTTCACACATGGTGGTGAGGTTGTCAGCCTTACGTGCTGGTCGCCCTTTGCTCTGTAAAAAAATTCCTGGTACTCATTTATGTTAGAGGCTGAGTCGACCCCAGGGCCATAGTGCAGCTGGAAGGATTAGATGAAATAAAAAATCCAGTGATCTCATCAGGAATTGATCCTGCAACCTTCCAGCTTGCAGCATAGTGCCTTAACAAACTGTGCTACTGTGTGCCCCTCTAATGACAGTATAATGCACATATTATGGGTTTTTGGACTTCCATCTGATGTCAGTGACTGGCTGTTTCTAACACACCCTACTGAGCAAGTATCTTACCAACCTGAGGACAGATACAGTTCCAGTCTGTATGGAGTACAAGGCAATTAGCCAAGCCTCCTACAAACCCAGGAATACAAAAATTGATCATCTTTATCTGTTCTCCTACAAGTGACTGAAGAGGCTGGTCTAGTGGTAACACTCTCTACTTGAATTTAGGACATGCTTGTTCAAATCACAGCTGAGACGCCAGCTATCCTGAATGAGGGTCTTCACGGTTTTCCTCAGCCCATCAGGTAAATGTTGGGACAGTACCTTGCTTGGGCCAGAACTGCTTATTCCCAAATTCTTTCCAATTCATTAAACATCCTACCATTTCACACTACCTAGTCTAGCTACTGACAGCATTGTAAAACAAACCACAAAACCAAAATAACTTCAGCAAGTGCTGCCATACCTGCAAGTCTCATGTTTTGTGAGACTTTGGGTATCAAGTCCTTGATGGCATTCTGAATATCCTGCTGTATCTTGTCAAACTCTCGCAGTCCATTGTTCACCTTATCCTTTATCTTGCCATTCACGATCACCTCCGTCACACTCAACAGACTGTCTTCAATTTGTGGCAGCTGCGTACAACAAACACTCACAAATCAAAATAAGAAATTGTTGCTCTGTAATATTTGAGGTTTTCACAGTGGTGACTATGAATAATGTCATCTTCTGGGATGTGGCGCCATGTAGATCTTGTTTAAACCAATATTTCAGAGGAACGTATTGCCTCCTTCGGGTCGAGGCAATATGTTCCTCTGAAATGTCGGTTTACACAAGATCTACAGGCGCCACATCCCAGAAGACGGCATTCATCAAACTGTTGTTTTGTACACGATACAGCCAGAACAATGAACTCATGGCATGTTACATGAACATCTGAGTGTCAGTGAATTCAGTTGATACACACATGTGCTGGCACGGCCTGAGGATACATAACACATGCTTCATAACCCAAAGCAGGAAGATCAACATACAGAAACAACTGAACATAGGGCAATTACTGTTAAATATGACATAAAAGTTTGATAAAGACCCATGTTAGGCCGCACCATAGCTCAAGTGGTTAGTCGCGGGCTTCCTACCGCGGTGGCCCGGGTTTGATCCCAGGTCTGGTCAAGTGGAATTTGTGGTGGACAAAGTCGTGTTGGGGTGGGTTTTCTCCGAGTACTTCAGTTTCCCCTACCAATCTTCATTCCACCAAATTCTCCATCATCATAATCACCTGGGGCAGGCGACAATAGGCTTATCAGTGGCCGCCATGCCGAGTGGACCCAGTTGGACTCTACCCCCCACTAAGCGAATTTTATTCTTAAGACCCATAATTTATACCACAATAAACCAAAGATTAACTCAGAATTACTGTTGCTATGTAATCAATGCACAAGTACGATATGAGAGAATTATCCAATAAGTAATCAGCCTACTACATCTACACAGAATGATGGCACGTACACTTTCTCTCAGATGCATGCATGCATGCACACACACACACACACACACACACACACATGTCAGCAATAACATGCTTCCTGACATGACAAACTAGAATACTTCCACAAACATTACCTCATCAATATTTCCTATAAAAAAAAAACAAACAAACAAACTCTGTGGTTTTAGTCTGCAAGCAAACTACACCAACCAAGTGACCACCGCTTGTCGGCAAAGTTAGTGCCAACTTCAGCGAATAGAGGGTGTCATGTGGTCAGAGCAATGAATCCCCATGGTCGTTAATTTAAGTTTTCTAGACCGAAGCCGCTATTTCCTTGAAATAGCTCCTCAATTATCATCACAAGGCTAAATGGACCTTGCTCCAGACCCACTACTTCACAGACAATCTGGTAGCGCTGGGAATCGAACCCGGACATCTGGATCTATAGCCAGGAACTCTGACCACTAGACCATAGAGGTGGTCATCAATATTTCTTATCTTCTAACCTAAAGCAATTGTTCCAGATTTAGCTAGTTAATTTTGGCAAACACGTTATATGAGTGGTAACTTATATTTGATGTATAATTTTAAAACAAGCCCTGATATTTAACCAAATGGTAAAAATGTAAAGTTATCCCTTGTAGTAGGTTGTGGAGGCCCACAGGATTCTGAGATGACAAGGCTCTCACATTTTCTAGACAACTGGCTCACAGATGGTGGTCAAGTTTTCAGCCTTACACACAAGCCACCCCCAGAAAGATTCCTGGTACTCATTTCTGTTAGAGGCTGAGCCAACCCCAGTGCAACAGTGTGGATGGAAGTATTAGGTCAACTGAAAGATTCAATGACCTCACCAAGAATCAAAACCGTGACCTTCAAGCTTGTAGAACAGTGCCTCAACCAACTATGCTACTGTATGCCTCAGACAGACATAGAATAAAATAAAATAATATAAAGTTACATAAACGATCTTATGCCTTAAGAAATCCATAAAATGGCAATCAGCGACAGATGCTTCCTCAATGAAGTGACTGGTTACGGCCTCGACGGCTGGGATTTGAGTCTTGGCAGAGACAAGGTTTCTTCTACTCACAACTAAGCTATGACCAGCATTTGGGTCCCCCACTCTAATCCAATAAGGGGAGGAAAGAAAAGGGGAGAAAAGGGAAAGAAAAAGAAAGATAAGGGAGAAAAAATGGTAATCAAGCACTATGCCATGAACTTCTATGCAGAAGTGGATGTATAGATCCATGTATTCTTAACCTCAGCACTAGTTGGACATATATGGTCAGCTCCACACCCTGGCCTCTTTAACTCCCGGGAAAGAGCCCTTGGTACCTATTAGACAGGAGGCTGGGTGAGCACCAGAAACAGTATAGACAAGTACAGAGGAGAAAAATCTTACTCCTACCAGGACTAGAACTCCAAACTCTTCAGCCAACCAGCTCATAGCCAGTTCCTATACCGACTGTGCTATCTCATCTCATCTCCTCAGTGAGTACTGGGGTTTATTACCTTTGCAGTGAATTAGTTACAGACATGTACTGACCACTAATCTCAATTCATACCTGAGCATACAACATGTGGTATTGTGTCTACACGCCCCCATATGTTTTCAGGGCTAAGCACAGTGGAAGCACCTGCACACTTGACTGAATTTCCTAAGACACATACTCACACACATGCAAACTGACTGACTGCATTGCAAAAGAGAAACAGGACTGTACCTTAGGGAAGTACCTGTCTAGGAACTAAGCATGAAATAAAGAGCAAACAAGTACATTAGTTCACACAAGGATACCACTCACCATAGCTTATCGCTATCATAGTTTTGTTTTTACTACAACTATGTACGAAAAATTGTATTTAGAAAGATTTGGCAGAATGTGCAAGAACTCAGTTTTGGTATCTTTTCATGAACGTTCCCATCCATGTAGAACGCCTGTTAAAAAATCTGCACATCCACTCAAATGCACTAAATGACCTGAGAATGAATTAAATCACTTAGGTTAAATTTGATACTGGATAATTTCAGTACAAACTGTTAAGCCAGCTCAGTTCTCATTTAGCTTGGACAGTTTTAATGATGACCACTCTACATGATGACTTACCACGTGTTTCTGACTGTGTCTCAAGCGGAACTCACTGAATATTTACTAAAGTGAGAAATGTTCAAAAAGACAATGTACAGAAAATATGATGCACATTTCAAAAGTGATATGATTTTCTCTGCAAGTCTCACATGAGTGCACGTGCTATGCTACATATGAACTTCAGAACCTGTACATCCATCAATCAACAATGGTCTTCCAAGCAGAAAAAAAGAGCAGTGAAGTTTATTTATTTACAGTTTACATGACTTCAGCCCTGATGTATCTCTTGTGTAGAAAGCAGGCAAAGACATTTATAATGCATTTATCAGTGATACTGTTTAAAGTCATCACTTTTACACTATTTATAAGAGAGATCAAGAGTTAGAATTCAAAAACTGAAAATACAGAGGCAATGTCAGAGTGGATGCACCAGAACTGTTATGCAATGCATACATTTCCTACCTTGTTTATAGCAAAATAGTAGAAATGTCATATACATAGTGTAAATAAATATATGTTACAATGCTCTGGTAGATAGATGGGCTCAATGTGATCATATCATAGGTGTATACCCACGTCTGGAAAATCTCTGTTTATGCGCTAGGGCCTCTGAAATGTGAAGGAGGGCACCCTTACCTCTTACCTTTGTGGCTTACTGGTGACATTTACCTAAAATTTCTCCAAGAGATCTTACCCGAGCTGGTGGAAGTGGTGCCTTTGGGAGTAGGTCGTGAAATGTGGTTCCAGCATGATGGCGCCCAGCACACTACAGTAATGTCATCCTTCAGTATTTGAATGAAACTTTTGGCAACAGATGGATTGGACGTGGAGGACCAATAACCTGGCCCCCTCGGTCCTCTGACTTTACTCCATTGGATTTCCTTCCCTGGGGGTACATGCAAAGCCTTGTGTACAAGACTCCAGTGGAGACACAATATGATCTTGTGTCAAGAATTGCGGTAGCAGCTGGAACCATCCTGGAAATGCCGGGAATCTTTCAAAGAGTTCAGCATAGCATAGCCAGGCAGTGCAGAACATTTAATGAAGTCGGCAGCAGCCACTATGAGCAACTTTTATAATGTAAAACAATGATAACATCCCCTAAAACTTATGCATCCTCCCAGAAACTTTTGTGGCCCTTAATGCCAAAAAGAAGCGATTCCGGACATAGGTGTATTAAAAAAAATATGATCAGATTGAACCCATCTACCATAGAGCATTATATCATATATTTATTTACACCCTGTATAAATGAGGGAGGATCAAGGTTGACTCCCCCGCTCATGAAGTACTTTCTCTTTAAGAAAAATAATATACAAGCCACAATCTCACTCCTGCTGAAAATATTCTCGCTTTATGATGACACATTCCTCCACCATCTTGGCAAGTTACTGATGCTAGCAACACGAATGGATTTATCCTGACTGTGTAGCCAGTTCAGGACGTGTTCCAGTTCATCATCAGTGTGAAATTTCTGTCCTCCTAGGTACAACTTCATTGCTCCAAACAAATGAATATCACCAACGGTTAAGACAGGGCTGTAAGGAGGGTGGTTTACAATTTCACAGCCAATTGTTGCCAATGTCGTCTTCATCTAATTTGCCACATGTGGGCAAATGCCATCATGCAGTAGGATATTTTTCTTTGACAGTTTCCCGGGTTTTTCTTCTGAATCGTTTAGTGCAAATAACTGTAGAGCAATCTACTGTAATACTTTGCATTACTTGTTATACCATATGGAAGAAAATCACCCATTCTGACTGCCAAAACACATTTCCCATGATCTTGCCAGCTGACAGCTGTGATACTTGCATGTGATAGGGTCTCTTCCCCACACTGTTCACTTAGCCTACAAAAAATTTCTGCTGTTTCACCTTCTATTTCACTAGGAAACTGATCATACAGCGCTGTTCTGAGGAGTGACGAGATCTGGTGACAATTTATACTGGCTGCAATGTGAAGAAGAGGAGTGCTCCAGTCATCCACTGTCTACAAACAAGTTTAATTTTTCTGGTGCCCATGTCTTTAGGAAAAAGTTCATGTTAGCCTTGAACAACCCTGGTATATACCTAAAATATTTCTGCTTACATGTAACAATTAAATTTATTCACTATCTGGCTTGCATTTATCAGTGGAAGTTCTGAGATGACATACTGCATTCCATGCATAAGAATTCTAACGGTTTTCAATTCAGTTAATGCTGATTCATAAAGTTGATACTACTTTTTATAGACAGTAAAATTTTACAATCTATTCGCCAGTTCAGTATGTTTCAATCTGATGTGCAACTGTCATTAAAAAGGATGCCTGAAAAATAAAGCAAAGCATATATTTAATTTTAATTTAATTTTCTTAGGGAAAGTATGTGATACTCAGGGGTGTTACAACTGGAATAGCTACTTTCTTCATTTACATTAAAACTTAACATGACATGGAAACAATATGTCACACTCAATGTTGACCACCTTACAGATGAATAGTCCTGTCTGTTCAATGAGATCTCTGGTATGGTGACACTCATTGCTGTAATATACTGACAAAGGAATCTAGTAGAATCTCAAGCCTTTCTAATAAAGATGTAACAAACAACATAACTAAATACCGATGTCACACTCTCAAAGACGTTTTTAGACGCAGTATATGCACGAGATAACATATCTGTCCCTAGAGCTGATGTCACTTACATGCTGGAAATCAGCGTTGGTTGACATGTTGGCAACATATTTCTCCAGTGACTCCTTGCACGAACTGTTGCATTTCTGCAGCTCTGCTTCCAGTGCTCTCTTCACTTTCATCAGATCTAGAAAACATCCAGCTTCCAAAATAACATGCACAGATAATATTCTCATCTCTGTCACATCCCTCATTCACAAACACACAGATACATAAGTCCTTACCTACCTGTATGAACTACACAAGTAACTAACTCAATGGGGCAGAGTCCTTCTTCAGATCTTTACATTTGCTCATCTATAATACGGCAAGAAAAAGAAGTCCTATGGATTGATTCCATCTACATCTACTTCAAGCCATTACACTTCTACTTCAAGCATATGTCCCTGTTCCTTTCTAGCTGTCTTGCCCTTCTGTTCATACAAATGTTGGTAGTGATAACTGTTTACATTGTCTCACACAGATCTGAGGGACTGCTGGGGGGGGGTACAACGCCTGGTGGAGAGAGAGAGAGGCCTTAGGTGCTATCATATCTGATATCAATGCGACTCCATCCGCAAAGTCTGTGGATGGTCACAGCGCTAGGGCTGTTCGAAGCCCACTTCAGCAATTAAACACACACAGAACCTCTTTCCGTGGCTTCAGTATAGTCAAAAAACTTCACAGATTTTAAAGAAACCTAAGGTTTATTACCATGTTCATAACAGCCTAACAATGGTCCCTATCCTGATGTCACTAAAACAAATCCACACCCTCACATTCTGTTAACTTAAGATATATAAGATATATCTTAATATTGTCCTTCCATCCATGTTTAGGTTTACATCACTACTATGTGTAAAAGTAAATTCTTGTGGCAGAAGACAAAATTATGCAATGGGTATGCTTTTACATTAACTCTTCAAACCTCATGGCAACTAAATGCAAGGAAACAGGAGTTAATACAGAAGTGGACATTTTGCAGAATGGCCATCACCATCAACAGAGACTGACCTGAAATGTGACACAAACTGAATCACATCACTTGGCCATGCCATTGCTCGGGCAGATTGTAGCCAGCTTTCCATCATGATGGCCCAGGTTCAATCCTCAGTGAGGTCATGAGGGCTTTGCAGTGGACAAAGTGGCGCTGGAGCCAGTTTTCACCAGCTTCTTCAGTTTTCCCCTGCCAATCATTATTCTACCAATGCTCCAAATTCATCATTTATCCTATCATCCAATGAAGGAGAGTATGCATACTGACAGTGTCATTAAAAAGCATCATTTGTAACACTGCACCTGACTGCCTGAGAGGTTGGTCTAGTGGAAACACTATATGCTTGTATTTGGAAGGTCTTGGTTTTGAATCTTGGCTACAAGAACAGCCATCCTGACTGAGGTTTTTGGGGGTTTCCTCAGTCTGTCCAGGAAAATACTCATATAGTACCAAGATCAGGATATGACCACTTCCCTTAAAATCCCAATTCATCATTCACCATCTTCCTATTACTTGATTCAAACATAACCTCCCAAAACTGACTGCTGAACGCTACAGCCATCTACATCTGGATTCTGCTACATCTGCCTGTATATGCAAACGCGTATGAAAAACACAACACAATTTAGGATACAGGGTAAGGAATTATAATAAGGTGGACATATAAGGGACATAGAAACCTATGCAAGGGAAAGGAGGGAAGGACACAAAGGTACAAAAGGGATAAAATAAAAGATGATTGAAGTGAGGGAACTATTTTAATATGAAGAAGAGGAAGGAAGGAATTGGATAGGAATATGATGGACAAAGGATGGTGTAGCAATAAAAAAGAGGAGATAAAGATAGGTGAAGGGAATGGTAAAGGAATTATTTTCTCCCTGTGCCAGCATATCAGCCATTGTATGTCACTCATCACACTGGTCCCTGATGACCGTGGCAGAAGTATCGACTTGCATTCCTGTGACTTACTGTGGGCCAGGTTGTTGGAGCTGTTCTGCAGACTCTTCGTGGTGATGTGTATCTCCTGCAGATCTTTCTTGATGATCTCCAGCCCGTCCACCAACTCCGTCAGGTTTGACAGGATGACGGCTCTGGACACCTCTGCCAGCTCCTGCTGCACGATGGCCCCACACTCTGCAAAACACTGACTGCCATTCTCGCATAGGGACACATGGCCAACAGCACCTACTGCTCAGGTGCCCTCTATCCGAGCACACATACTTCCCAAATACTTCCTCATTACTTCCCATCCTCTACTGGTCTAGACAAGAGTCAGAGCAGCTCAGATGGTATACAGACTAGCTCTCAGGTCCATTCAGCATCCTATCAAATGGGAAATCGGGGCTCTATCCCCAGGGGTAATGCAACTGAGGCATGAAGCTATCGCTCAGTTCTATCTAATGAAGAGGTTAGAAGCGGAGTTATACCTCCACTCCCAACATTTCTTTATGGTATACTGCTCAATTAGCCAGAAGGACAAACTACATTACCTTAACCATTGGCAATATACATCTACTGTTCTGAAGTTCTGCCAAAAAGCATTATGAATGTACAGATCTGGCCTGTGGGAAGGCATATGACAATCCCTTGCCAACCATAGAAGTTATGTTCCTTAAAAAATTGCAAACTTGGAAAACCTGGGAATTGTGAGGATGAAATTATGCGGCAAACATGCAGTTAGGGGAAACACAGACACTGTGTGCATTCATCGAAACCAAACCTGTCTTCACTAAACAGAAAAGAAAATATGTAACAACATATTGTGTCAACAAAAGTGTCAGAAAAAGAAGCACTGAAATAGTAACCTGGAAGCTACATACTGGCTCTGGATGCCATGACAGCCATCCCCAGCCTGTACCGATGTAGCAGCTGCACGTTCCTTGGAAGTGTCTACATCAATTACAAAGTATGGACATACAGAACTACATATCACAGAGGACAAAGCTGATATAAAAGGAAAGCCACATAAATGGTAAAGGGTAAAGCCATGGAGGCCCATACGGTTGAGATGTTGAGGCTTCTACATTTCCTACACAATCAGCTTACAGATGACGATCAGGTTGTCAGCCTCATGCTAGAGGCTGAGTTGACCCCAGAGCCATTGTGCGGCTGGATCACGACAAGTAAAAAATCCAATGGCTTCATCGGGAATCGAACCCATGAACTTCCAGCTTGTAGCATTTAAACGTGCAGTTAACAAGGTACTGCTAAACATTTTACTGCCAGCAGGCTACTACATCAAAATAACAAAGGACTACACAGGTTGGACCATCTGCACATACCCCACTCAATAAACTGAAATTACAGCGAGAATAAAGAAATAAGTATAAATCTCATACTCACTCTGCAAGACGTTGTCCATAACAGTTTTCAGTTCCCCAAAATTTGTAATTAGCAATGTGTCAACTTCCTGCAAGACAGAAATAAATGCTGGCAATTACATCAACATTACACAGAACTGTCACAACTAACTCATGCAGCTGAGTCCTTCAGAAGCTGATAGTCATTCAGGTATCCAAGAAACTCCCTACATTTTATGGAACATTTAAATTCATTACCACGCTCACAACAGCCCACCACTGTATCCTACCTGGAGTCAAACGAATTCAGCCCACATACTCAAGATTCTACGAACCTAGGATCACACACACTTTTATATTATTCTCCCATCTACAGCTACATCTTGCTGGTGGTCTATTCCCTTAAGGATTTTCAATTAAAACTTTGTAGAAGTTTCTCTGCCACCTCAGCTGTGCTACATGCTCCAACCCATCTGCCCTGAACTTCATCATCCTGATAAAATTCCACACAGAAAGAAACCTCTGCTGAACATTTGTTCAGAGCTATACTGGCCTATACAAACTGAGGCATCATTGGACAGGGCACACAACAGAAAGCCTTTCTCATCTCAATGCTAATGCTGCCATCTTGCTGCGCACCACGCTTTTACAAACAAGCTTATGCGATCATGCCACAGTGGTACAGTAACCATGCTTACTGTGGAGAAAAGCACAGTAAAAGTAAGTAAAGGTATCCCTGTAACAGGCCGTGAAGACCCATAGGGTTGTGAGACGTTGACGATCCCACATTATCCAGATAATCAGCTCAAAGATGGTGGTAAGGTTGTCAGCCTTATGCGCCAGCCGCGCTTTGCTCCCCAGGAAAAGTATTTAATTAATTCCTGGTACTCATTTCTGTTAGAGGCTGAGTCGACCCCAGGACCAAAGTGCGGCTGGAAGGATTAGGTCAATTGAAAAAATCCAATAACCTCATCGGGACTTGAATCCGCAACCTGGAAAGGACAGTAACCAAATAAAACGAATTTACTGCTATATAACCATTATATGACGGTCATGGTAGCTCAGCCTGTATAGTGATGAGCTATTGGCTGAATGGTAAAGGAATTAGGGTTTGGTTTCTGGCATGGGTAAGATGTTTTTTGTCTTCTCCATACTGTCTAGATAGGCTCTGGGGTCCAGTTGGCCTGGAGGCTTGTTTCTGGAGGTAAAATGATCAAAGCATGAAGCTGACTACCCACGTCACTTATTGCTGAAGTTAAGAATATGTGGATCTATACCTCCAATCTCCTAATACATCTTTATGGCATTATGTTTAATTAAGTGTACAGACAAATTTACTTGTTACCTTCTTAACCCTTACATGTCCCTAGTTCCATTCCAGTATGTTCAAATGCATAATGCCACTTCTCCTCAGCCTGACCTCATTCACAGACAGAATGAAAATCAATGTTTGGGTTATGGCCAAGACTTTGATCACCCTTGCCAAAGGCACATAAAGTCTATGTGGTTACTGTGTCCCTACACCCTCAACCATTTAAAAAGTACAGTGGTTAGTACATGCCCCACTTGCTTTAATGTTACAGTGCTCTAAGCCTTGTCTTCTGTGTTTCCCTAAAAGTATTAAGGGGTTTGACCTCAGCATGGCCACCAGCGCATTTCCTGTGAGCAATGAACCGAATGTATATATATTATTTAGATGAACTTTAGGCCTGGAAGTGCTAAGGTACTGCTCTATACATGTAATCAAGCTAGATACCAGCAGATGGAAATAACTGCCTGCAGCATAATGCCACATTTGTTACTCAAACAGAACTGCCATCTGGAATACATAAAATCAATTTCAAGAGCTGGCAGACATGTTTGTAATCCCAACATATGTGGCAGGGTAGTGAGGGACAACCAAGCAATGTCACAAGAGAGAGAGGCAGAAAGTAAATATTTCACCCACAATTAAAATAAACAAAGAGGGTGAAAACTGTCTGTGTGTGTACCAGGGACACAAACATTACATACATACACACTTCCTGTGTTGAGGGTGGGCACTGTCACCAACTTGCTACTAACAACAGTAATCTTTTGTAGGGGGAAACTAATCTCTGTGTGTCTCAACCCACACAAAAGAACACAGACTGAGGGTGCTGAGGGGAAGGAAATGACAGCATAATGGAGCTTGGTAGTTTGTACTCTTTGCCAGACATTATTAGGGAGATAAAAGCAACCATGATGAGATGTGCAGTACATGTAGAATGTATGGGGACAATGAGACTGGCTATCCTGACAAGAGGTTACTGCGAAGTTCCACCATCCCCCTACCCCCAAGCAAATACCAGGATAGTGCCCCCCACGTCATGAGCCCTCCCTTCCACACTGTTTCTAATTCATCATTCACTAACAATCCCATTGTTTAACACTTTGCAGCAGATGTGTAACAAACTGTGGCCTAGGAGCAACATGGGGCTCTTCCAAACAATGCAAAATACGTAAGATTTGAGGCTTTCACAGCGGTGACTATGAAGAAAGCAGTCTTCTGGGATTTGGCACCGTGTATATGTGGTGTTAACCGAGCAGTCAAGCAGACCGGTCTGCTTGACCGTGTCTCACGGTGTTGTCGCTTGCAGATTTACTTATACTTCTTCAACCCTGAAGATGGGGGCGATACGTTCCTCCGAAACGTCGGTTAACACCACATATACACGGTGCCAAATCCCAGAAGACTGCTTTCTTCAATGCAAAATACCCCCCCCCTAAAAAATCAGTCAATCCCTTTTTTACAAATAGATTGGCTACAAAGAAGCTGCTGCAAGGAGAGCATGTGCCTGATCTGCTCCTGAACTTGTGACAAGTATCATCACATGTGCCTGTACAAGTTCAGTACATGGTCATAAATTAGACGCAGCATGTGGCAACACTAACTGTCATCATTACAGGACTAATAGTAACCCTTTCAGCACTAACCACAGTCACTATAACTACATATGCAATTCCATTTAAAGGGGACTCCAAAACTGTGATATGTCATTCTCAGGCAGTGACTATGAAGAGAGGTGCCTTCTGTAAGGTGACATCAAGCAGACAGAGGCAGCAGTCACCTCCAAAAAACGGGTAAATATCTACCAGACTACGTGGAGTTACATCACAGAAGACAGTAAATCTTCAAGCTATACAAAATTAGAGACATCAACTTATTCTGCTCCTATCTCTGCTGGAGTAGAAACTTCAGGGACTTGGTTCAGAAACTGAAGCTGCTATTACTGCACAACTGCATCACCAGATATGAAGCTGAGCCCCTCTTCAGAGGCTGCCAGTTATGCAACTATTCAAGAACTTTCCAGCATTTTCTGGAACTCGAAGGTTCATTACAATCTTCACAAGAGCCCTCCACTGGTCCCTATCCTCAGCCAGATCAATCCAGTCCATACCACCCCATCCTATCTCTCTAAGAGCAATTTTAATATTATCCACTCAACTATTGTATTAAGTCTTCCTAACGGTCTCTTTCCTTCTGGCTTCCCCACAAATATCCTATATGCATCCCTCTTCTCTCCCATTCGTGCTACATGCACTGCCCATCTCATCCTCCTTGACTTGATCATTGTAATTAGACTTGGTGAAAAGTACAAGTTATGAAGCTCCTCATTATGCGGTTCTCTCCAACCTCCTGTCACTTCATCTCTCTTCAGTCCAAATATATTCCTCAGCACTCTATCCTTAAACAATCCCAGTCCATGTTCTTCTCTTACTGTCAAAGCCCAAGTTTCACACACACACACACATCAAAAAAAAAAAAAAAAAAGGTAAAGCTATCCCTGTAAGAGGCCCTGAAGGCCCATAGGGCTGTGAGACCTTGAGGCTCCCACATTTTGTCTAGACAGTTGGCCCACAGATGGTGGTAAGTTTGTCAGCCTTACACACTAATCACCTCTTACTCCCCAAGAAGATTCCTGGTACTCACTTCTGGTAGAGGCTGAGTTGACCCCAGGGCCATTGTGCAGCTGGAAGGATTAGGTAAATTGAAAAAAATCTACCTCATTGGGACTTAAACCCATGACCTGGCTTGTAGCATAGTGTCTTAGTCAACTACACTACCACATGACCCCCCCCCCTAGAGAACCACAGGCAAAATTATAGTTTTGTATACTCTAACGTTACGCTTTTAGGCAGCAGATGAGAAGACAAATGGTTCTGGACTGAATGGCACCAAGCATTATCCAAATTCAATCTCCTCTTAATTTCCTCCTGAATCAAATTTTGATTTCTTACTGTCATTCCCAAATATCTGAACTGTGCCACAATTCACAGCCCCTCCCCTTTACCTTCCAGCGACAGACAAACTAACCAAACAACCACTTCACATCTGCTGGACAATGTAACAGCTGAACTGCTGGTTATGCATGCAGTGCCTGCAGCTTCATGATGAAGGCGTGTCTTTACACTCATACACATATTATATTTGGTGGGTTTTCACCCTAGCTGAATTAATTTTGGTTAGACTCCTTCGTTGTCTCATTCTGATTAAAGCAACTGTTGTATTTCTGGTCAACAGGCTAACACAGCGGTAATGCTCTTGACACATATTTGTAAAGTGTGTGATTTGAATCTTAGCTGAACACCTGACACCCTGACTGTGATTTTTTTTTTTCCTCAGACCATCCAGATACATGCTAGGACAGTATCTCAATAAGACCACAACCATTTCCTTCCAATCCTTTCCAATTCACCCGTCACCTTGCCATTCAAAGTGACATAATCCAGGTACTGGTAATGTCATAAACTAACTGATATAAAAATGAAACCCATTCTTTAGGATCCATTCCATGGAGCCTATCCAAATCTCCACACAGAACTTCAGCTAGTGCAGTGAATTTACCATTTTAATTTTATTCTCCCACTGTCATCAGGACTCCAAAGTGGACTCTTCTCTTCATATTTCCTGACTAAAATTTTGTATGGACTTCTAGTCTCTCTCATACATACTACATGTCCCACTCAACACATTCTCCATAAATCTCATTATCCTAATAATATCTGGTGAAGGGCACAAATTATGAAGCTCCCAATTATGCAGTTTTTTCCAGTCTCCTGTCACTTCCTCTAGCATAGGTCCCAAATATCGCCGTCAGCACCATGTTCTCACAAACCCCCAGTGAACATTGAACATAACCCTGTACAAGTTAATATTACACCAAAATAATTCTAGTTCCATGTATCACATTACAGGGTAATCCTGCTAAACATTTAAGCACAGTCATAACTATGTGTACCATGTGCTTGAATATTCAAGAACTCTGCAGACTGCCCACACAGAGTAATTACATGTTCATTCTCACAATAAAGAGCCATTATTTCCACAGACAGTACACACCAGATGGTCTCTGTAATGGAGACATACTTTCTTTCTTGTGACATGGGAACATAGTTTCCAAACATCATTTAGACCAATTTAAGGTTTCAATGTGTTAATGGAATTGATTAAAAAACACAAGTTGTATTTGAGGTTCTCATAGCAGTGACTCTGAAGACTCTCTCACCTTTTGGGATGTGTTGCTGGAAGGTGTTAAGAGCCAAGACAATGAGACTATTCAACAAGGCAATGTTGTAGGTTACATTTCACCAGATAAAACAAAAAATGAGACAACACAATAGTTATAACCAAAACTCTCTTTTGCTGTTCAAAAAACACTTCAGACCAGTCAGCATTACCAGCACACATGAGGGAGCACCTGCCTGGTATAAAGACTTACCATCTTGCGAAATGTAGTATGTATAATCCAGCAGAAATTTAATAACATTGCAGAGTAACACACTGCCTCTTAGGGCCGCGCCATAGCTCAAGCAGTTAGTCGCCGGCTTCCCAACTCGGCGGCTGGGTTTGATCCCGGGTTTGGTCAAGTGGGGTTTCTGGTGGACAAAGTGGCGCTGAGACGGGTTTTCTCCAAGTACTTCGGTTTCCCCTGCCAATCTTCATTCCACCAATTCTCCATCATCATAATCACCCAGGGCAGGCTACAATAGGCCAATCAGTGGCCGCCGTACCGAGTGGACCCAGTTGGACTCCACCCCCCACTAAGCGAAACACACTACCTCCATCTTCGTGGTCGAAGATATGCTAAGCAAGAAGAGAGCTGAGATATTCCTCCAAAATGTCAGTGAACTTCTACTGGACTTCACAGTGTCAAACTCATAATGCAATACTCTTCACAGTCACAGCTGTGAGAATGGCAAATGCAACCCCTGGCATCATTTCTAAAGTAAAGCGATGGGGAGAAGAGAGGCGAGAAGACAAAAAGCCCAATGAGCCTAACAGAGGAGAACAATGAAAATAAATGTAAATAAAGTGACCATCATCAGGTGGAGTTCACTACTAGACTGAATGGTAGGAGTCCCATAACTTACGCCCAACTTCATGTTCAGTGATTCCCAAACAAAGACAGTCTGACACTTTTACAGAGAAAGCTGCTCACTTCATGATTCCAAGGGACCTTATTAAGTCACATTATAGCCATGTACTTACTGTAAATGGAATGCAGAACAGTCTACAAAGCAAACTTTAAACTTATATTAATATATAATGCAGGGCCGCGCTAGCTCAAGCAGTTAGTCGATGGCTTCCCACCGTGGTGGCCCAGGTTTGATCCCGGGTTTGGTCAAGTGGGATTTGTGGTGTACAAAATGGTGCTAGGGCAGGTTTTCTCCGAGTACTTCGGTTTCCCCTGCCAATCTTCATTCCACCAATTGCTCCAAAATCACCCTCACCTATCATCTGGGGCTGGTACAATAGGCCAGAAGTGGCCACAGTACAAGGGACTTAGTCCCACCCCACTAGCAATAAAGTAAAACAATGCTGAAACACGAACCTTTAAAAAGAGTGAAGGAAGTGAAGTCTAAGCAATGAATACAAAGCTTTTAGCAGTGTTGACGGGAGAACAAGATGGGAGAAAATCAGAAGTTATATTCTTAGAGAAGCATCTGGAACTGAAAATTTGTTATCATCAGAAGAGAAATGATTACAAATGTTCAGCCATGCAAAGAGAATGGATGGAACAGGATACCAAGAAAGGCATTTGAAATAAAATAAAGAAAAATGAGACCTGTGGGACAATCTGAAGCATGGTTCAGCCAGTTACTGGCAGATATCAAGAGTGGAAAAGACATGCAACCAAACAAAATGGAAACAATGTGGTCAGAAACAAGAGACTGGAGTCCTTTAGTCCATTTACCTGTATAAAATGGAAGCTCTGCAAGGAGGAGGGGGTCTAAAAGAGGGAGGACAAGGGAGTGCTTACCTCTTGTGTATTTGACAGGTACAGTTTTGTGTCACTGACAGACGCCCTCAGTCTAGACGGCAGCTTCTGAGTTCCGTCTTCCATGTACTCATTGGTGACGAAGGCACAAACCACTCCAAACCTGCAAGCAAGCACAGTGCAGTGGCACAGTGAGGACAAACTAGTGCTGTGGGTCAGCCAACAAGAGCTGTGACAATAAACAAGGATGAGGCCAGTGTACAGGGAGGAAAGGTGATGAGGCAGAACAGAACATCCCAGAAAAAAATCGTGNNNGGGGGGGGGGGGGGGGGAGAAGCAAGATGCCTCCCAGAAGGGGGGTCTCTCTCAATTTTGCGTGTGTGTGTGCCTTAACCTCCTCCATGAATGCTACATGCCCTTCCATCTAATACTGTTTGATGACCCCTACCTAGATTTTTAACAATTGTATTTATCTGCACTTTATGTAATGACATTTCGCGTTAGGTGTGTCCCTTATCATGACGGCATAGAGCACCCTCATGTTGTGAATGGAGGAGGTGCCCCCCAGATATGGAGGGTAAAAAAAAAAAGTAAAGCTATCCCTGTAACAGGCCGTGAAGGCCCACAGGGTTGTGAGACGTTAGGGTCCCACATTACCTTGACAATTGGCTCAAAGATGTCAGTAAGGTCGTCAGCCTTACGCACCGGCTGCGCTTTACATCCCAGGAAAATTATTTAATTAATTCCTGGTAGTCATTTTTGTTAGACGCTGAGTAAGCTTCAGGGCCTAGTGTGGCCGGAAGGATTACGTCAATTGAAAAAATCCAATGACCTCATCGGGACTAGAACCTGTGACCTTCCGGCTTGTAGCATAGGTAGCTGTGAATATACTGAATAAGCAGTAACACACAGGTGACAAGGAGTGGTCCTCTTGCTTGAGGCTAACAATTCACCTTTAAAAAATTGCCATAAAATATCACAAAGCCCCTTGGACCTGGATGGATTCCTTGGACAAACAACCTCAGCTAAGCAAGATTTTGTACATGAGCTGTATAAAATCTGTATAGGACACGTTCACTCATGACAGCTGCAAAATAAATATCAGAATATAAGCTGATATTAAACTGGATCTTCAACAGACAGGATGGGGTGGTATGGACTGCCTTGATCTTGTTCAGAACAGGGACCAGTGGAAGGCTCATGTACACAGTAATGAACCTTCAAGTTCCATAAAATGCTGGGAAGTTTTGAGTAGTTGCAGAATTGGTGGCTTCTTGAGAAGGGCTCATCTCCATGAAGTTACAAGTAATAACAATGTCAATAAATCAGACTATACAGTGGCAAATGCTCCAATAGCAGTGAATAATGAATTACAAACATATGTGGAAAGAAGTGGTTATTAGCCTAAATTCAAGAGCGTACCCTGACATTTGCTTGGAGGGAAAGACAAAAGCCACAAAAGTCCTCAGTGAGGTTTAGTATCACAGCCAAGACTTGAACCAGACACCTCTAGTGTCCAGGTCAGACACATTACAGCTTGAATCAACCTGCTCAGCCAATTTCATGAAAAGCCACTTCCATGCTCAACTTACAGAATGATGATGGTGATGGCTGCAAGCATGATACCAAAGCTGATTCGCTTGCAGGGATCCCGTCGCTTCTCGAACGGCTGTGATCTGGCCCCACAGCGCCCAGAGCACCTGCAGCAGCAGAAGATGAAGCCAATGCATGGCATGAGGACCACAAACAGCAGCCCGACAGCCACGACGGCTACCACGCCAGCATAATGTGCCAGCAATGTCTGCCATTCTGCCTCCAGGCCAGCCATCTGCAACGAGCCATCATCTCGCACGACCACAAAACCTGCAACAATATCCACTACTTCATTTATATGCCTCTCTGAATTATGAAGTGCAGCCAAAGAATTGGGATGACACACCAGCCTCTCAGTTCCGTGCATGGACACTGAACAGGGCCTGAACAGTGCTCACTAGCCTGGATGCTCACGATTCACATTAGGTAACGAACTTTGTGAATCAATGTGGACAAGGGCCGCAGAATCTTTATTGTCTAATTAAATGCAAGTTGAGTTGGGGGCGCTTACATAACAAGAGGTTTAATTCTGATGAATGTAAGATGGGAGCACATAGCATTAATGCTACGGCAATGTATCGGATGTGATAATCTCCCTTATACAGGGGATATCTTTAGTAACTTGACGCATTAACCGCGACCGATGCATCGCCGGCCGCGAAGCGCACGCGATTTTTCCCAATGACTCGGCATGCTTGATGGCCGATAACGTTTGGAATGAAGGAAAATAATTAACTTGTAGACCTCTACACAGCATTATGTTACACGCCAGGCAGTGCGGTTCAATTATGGGAATTTGTTTATGATTTGTGTGCAGTAGGCAGTAGTTATCAGCGCCATGAGCCACTTGTTAACAGTCAGCAGTGTGGTACAACACGGTTCGCCATACTTCAGAGCAATGTGTATTTCTGTATGACATCTACGTGAAATACGGATCTGCTGGAAAGTATCGACGAAAATTTCGTGATGAAAGTTCCCAGCAGACAAACAATTCATAATCTTGTGAATAAATTTAGAACGGGACTTGTCATAGACAAAATGAAACATACGCGTCGAGTCCTTACCGAGGAGAGGTTAGATGACATAGGAGCCAGACTTGAACATACACCCATACACCTAGAAAATCACTGAAACGCCTAACTCAAGAGACTGGAGTGTCAAAGTCTAGTGCAAGAACGGCAACACACTTGCTGAAGCTTATACCCTACAAAACAACAGTAATCCACGCCTTGCAGGCGCGCGAACCAGCTAGCAGGGTTCGGTTTTGCAGTTGGTTTCTACAGTCTGTCGTCAAAGGTGAAATCGATCTGCAATTGACATTCTATTCTGATGAAGAATGGCTTCACTTGCAGGGATATATAAATGCACAAATAATCGTTACTGGAGTTCACAAAATCCACATCTAACCCACGAAGTCCCGCTCCTTCCAGTGAAAGTTGGTGTCTGGTGTGCTGGAAGTCCAAGGATTGTTGGACGTGTGATTTTAACGAAATAATTAATTGCGAAAAATATGAACAGGTTCTTTCTTCTTGAGCAATTATTCCCATAATTAAGAGAATAAAGACTCTATGGCTAGTTTCAGCAACACACAGCTACTGCCCACACTGGCCGCGCCATAGCTCAAGCGGTTAGTCGCTAGCTTCCCACCGTGGCGGCCCGCATTCAATCCCGGGTCTGGTAAAGTGGAGCTGGGGCAGGTTTTCTCCGAGTACTTCAGTTTCCCCTGCCAATCTTCATTCCACCAACTGCTCCACAATCACCCTCACCTATCAACTGGGGCTGGTACAATAGGCCAGAAGTGGCCGCAGTACAAGGGACTTAGTCCCACCCCACTAGCAATAAAAAAAATAATACTGCCCACACTGCATGTATGTCTCCGGGGACACAATTATCAACAGTGGTATCTGGCCACCATGTTCACCTGATCTCAATCCTTGTGATTTTTTCTTCTGGAGTTGTTTTAAGGACAAAGTTTACAGCAATAACCCTCCAACAGAAGAAATGAAACAAAACATTCGTACGGAAATTTCAAATATTAATGCAGAACATCTTCAGAAGGTAAATCAAAACCTCTTCCCCTGGTGTGAGGTATGTCTACGTGTACAGAGACAGTATTTTCAACTGTGAACAAAGGTAAGAGTTTCCCTTCATTCCGAATGTTACCGGCATGCTGAATCATCGGTAAAATTCGTGTGGGCGTCGAGGCCGGCGGTGCTCCAGTGAAGCGCAGAACCGTAAACGCGTCAAGTTTATTAAAAACATCCTGTATATGACGTGCGTATATAAATCGGAAGCTAGTCCAGACCAGATCCCCGTGTGGAGGCGGGGTCGAATACCTCCAACGTGACCCTGCGAGTCGTAAGAGGCGACGAAAAGGGAAGTCTCAAATCTGAGACAGTAAAGAGTCCCAACGGACTCAGACCCGAGAAAGACTGCACTGGCAAGGGCCAGCAGCATATACAAAAGGCAGATCTGTCCTCTCGTCAGAGAGGGCGCCCCACAAAAACAAGACCGTAAATGCCAAACACTAATAAATATCTGGTCATGAGCCAGTCGGTCAGTGTTCCGTGAAGTGCAGTGAAATTAAGACGTGAGTGCTGTGTGTGAGCAGTGGCGTTGCTTTGAAGTAGTTAGTGAACAGAAAAATATCAACAGAATATGTGGATAATCGTTAGAGCAAACAATAAGCTTGCATAAAACCGCCGTGTAGTCTGGTAGATTGTTAACAACGTCCTAAGCTGATGTCTACATCTTAAGGAGAGAAGACTAAACAGTGTATGGAACAAATGGTACAGATATAGTGAAGGCTCGGATCGGGGCTATGGGGGAACCAACAGGAATAACGGGAACGCTGTGAAGTACCACGTTTCCACGTTCAGCTTACACTTCTATCCTGAAGATGGCAGCAGCAGAATCTTTTTTCAAGATGTCTGTGGACCTCTATTGGTCTACACGCTGTCACACCGAGGAAGTCGGCACGCTTCAGCCACCGCTGTGAGAATCAAAACCCCGAAGATTCTCAAAACATTTCTCATCTCTCCAATGCGTCCTGCATGCTCCGCCCATCTCATTCTCATTGGGCAATTTGTGACGCGAGAGACTCAAGAGAGCTGAATATTTCGAACCACTGTGTCACTCAGTGTCCACATGTCTCTGATGAGCTTAAATCATGAACGCTTTCAGGTTGAGAGGTCAGAAGCCAGCAGGACCTGACCGTGACCCCTGACAGCTGGGCTGTTTGTGGGTCGCGATGGGCGCAGAGAGAGAAACACTCGGACTGCGAGGGATAAACTGGCGGCCACACAAGAGACTAAGCTGCCGTGGTACAATCTGTACACGGCGTCGACTGCCGGACACACTGCATTTTCCACAAACAGTGCAGTCCATTTTATGTGAATTCGAAATAGAACGATATGAGAATCTCATTTTATGCAAACTCTGAAATAATGCGAATCCCCCCCCCCAAAAAAGTACAATGTAACAGATGTAGTTTAACGACACTGCAGACGATGTTAAGGAATAAAATGTCATGTTACGCTACAAGGTTTGTAAATTTATGCGTTCCTCGTGCGGCCTAACTTTATATATATTAAAAGACATTATGTAACACGGTAAATATGAAAATCTATACAGTGCAATACCTAGGGGCAGGTGGGAGGATAATATTAAAGGTAAAGGTAAAGGTAAAACTATCCCTGTAACAGGCCGGGGAGGCCCATAGGGTTGTGAGACGTCGAGGCCCCCACATTTTCTAGACAATCGGCTCACAGATGGCGGGACGGTTGTCAGCCTTACGCGCCGGCCGCGCTTTTTTTTTTTCTTGGCACTACAGCACCAGTAGGCCTAGGCCTACCTCCATGAACTTCTCCGTTCACTTCGGTTTTTCTAGATCTTACACATTCGGTAGGACTCCTTGGGCGGGTGATCAGCTCGTCGCAAGGCCTCTACCTGTACACAAACACAGAAAAACGCACACACACAAACTAAACATCCATGCCCTAAGTGGGATTCGAACCCACGATCTCGGTTTCTAAGCGAGCGATGACAATACATGCCTTAGACCGCTCGGCTACCGCGACTGGCCGGCCGTGCTTTACTCCCCAGGAAAATTATCTAATTAATTCATCGGGATCGAACCTGTGACCTTCCAGCCTGTAGCATATGATGATGGGAAATTCAGATATACCTAGACAGAGATTTTCTTCCGTACAGTTGCATACACAGGTTATGACGTATCCTGGTTCACAGCGCAGGTGGACTTTCAGGTACTATCCCAGCATGCGTCTGGAGGGACTGAAGCTGCGAAAACCAGTCAACAGATGGTCCCCAGGCAGAGATACAAACACAGGACTACCTGAATGTGAAGCAGGAATACTGCCCACCATACACCAGGTGGGTTGGTGTAGTTGGTAGTTCCCGCTTGTAGCATAGTGCCTCAACGAACTACGCTACCACGTGCCCCGGATAACAGCTACAGGCTGTTAAGAGTACGGTAATGAACGCACGAGTTCCATAAAACACGCGGAATTTTTTTGACTAATGGCTCGACTGTTAGCTTCTCAAGGACTCTGCTCCATATTACAATGAACAATGTGGCTCACGCCCGCTTCGCCTCGTATTTACGTAGGCCGTCCACAAAAAGGCCATTCGGTGATTAAAAAAATAAACGAATGAAATTTAAAAAAAATATTTTACATCATTACTAGGTATCCTCTGTGGTCTAGTGGTCAGAGATCCTGGCTACAGATCCAGAGGTCTGGGTTCGATTCCCGGCGCTAACATATTTTCTGAGAAGTAGTGAGTCTGGAACGGGATCCACTCAGCCTCGTGAGGATAATTAAGCTTTTACAAGGAAATAGCAGCTCCGGTCTCGAAACCCGAGATTAACGGCCGTGGGGATTCGTTGCGCTGACCACGCGACACCCTCTATCCGATAAAGTTGGCACTAACATCGCCGACAAGCGGCGGTCGCTTGGTCAGTATAGTTCGCTTGCGGAATACAAGCCACGAAGTTTAGTTTTAACACAGACCTAATATCATCGTGTGACGAGTTTCTGCACGCCTGCATCGTAGAGTTCTGCCGCCAGTCCATTGAACCAGTCCTTAATAGTCTTCTTCACTTTTTCATCTCTACGCATGCGCGTGCAACCCAAAACTGCTTCAAGTGTGTGAACAAGCAAAAATCACTTGGAGCTAACTCCGGACTGTGGGGAGGATGGAAAAAGGACGTCTCAGGCAAAGTCGGCAAGTACATGCTACGCGCAAACGGGCCGTAATTTCTGGACAACCCACGTACTATTAATCATATGAACTAGAGAAATATTGTTTCCGGGGGGGTGGGGGGAAGCAGAGAGAGAGACACTTTTACAGATCGCCTTAAGGTTTCTACACACTGAATCACAGATGACGCCATATTTAAATATAATTTAATTTTCTGGTATTAACATTAATTTGGTATTTTTCAGCCTACTTTCCTAAAGTTGGCCTATGCGATCTCCATGCTGTGTTTGTGAATCTCCTCTATTATCTTGTGAATGACTCAACAAAACTTCATGAAACCTGGTTATGTATTTCCGTGGCAACGAATACACGCAACAATGGAATAACTCTTGCAGACGCCATTTTCTATACGGCCCGTGTCATATCAAAGGAGTCTGTGGACCTGCTTGGGAATAACCCTATCGTTGCTAGGCAACGGCTTGGTAAACACGTTCCCTCAACAAACTGTTGGAGGCGTCGTTTTTTATGCGGTCCGTATCAAAGGAAGGAAGGCGATTTCTTCCTCCCGGAGCTTCTGTTTTTATTACTTCTTCCGGAAATTCAGGGAGGGGGCACGTTCCTGGCATCATACCATCCCATGCCGTTGTCTGTGAACCGTCCGATAAAGATGTACTTACATTATCGGTAAACAACGTAAAAAGAGGCTGCTTAGAGCAATGAGAACGAGGAACAAACTCGGGACGCTAAATAAGTGAAAGGTGAAAGTGTGCCACTGCTTTCTTCTTTTCCCGCGCCACCAACTGAACCTGTCGACCGACCTCTAGAGCAGAAATCAATTGACTACTGCAGCGATTTCCTGCTGCCACCCACACACACTTGAACATTATGTCGCAACACACACTGACGGCGAAGAGTACTTAATATCTTCTGTAGCGCGGTATAAATTCACCGACGTTTCGGAGGAACGTACTGTCCCCAGCTTCAGTCTCGAAGAGCAAGCTCATCTGAGAATGTCTAAGAACAGGATGCTGAACAGAATATTTTGGTCTAAAAACAAACTCCCTTGTTTAATTAAGCATGACACAGATGTCTGAGTCAGTGAAGGTATAGCTCCACTTATTCTTAGCCACTATATGACCGTAAGGGTCAGTTTCGGGGGCCCGCGGTAGCGTAGTAGGTTGAGGTACTATGCTCCTAGCTGGAATGTTGCGGGTTCTATTTCCGATGAGGTCACTGGGTTTTTCAGTTGACCTAATCCTTCCAGCCGCACTATGGCTCATATCGTGAAATATATACACCTAATATACCACACATTAACAACCCCTACATCATAGAAACTTGTCTCTGGGCTCCACGACCGGGGTTTCTACGTAGAATGCTTCTAACAACAAAGACCTACAAACGATATAACATGCCCAATTCTACACTGTAGCATTGGAACCTTGGAATGAAGTCTACATACATTTTCCTTAACCTCTCATACTAAATAATTTTAAATATTTTAAAGCACTTTTAATATTTCCGTAATATATTCGACACCTATATCACTTAATATATCTTGATATGTGATATATTTTTAATCTTTAACCTTATTTTGTATCTTCTATTTAACTGTAGTGTTACCAACTTGAGGCAAAAATTTTATCTTTTACTATACGACACGTTGCACTGGTATGGATCCATATCGGTAGTTCAATAACTAAACGTATTTCTATATACGTGGTAGAGTCATTAAGTTCATGGAGTGGTTTTATCGCATCATATTACAAGATATTCACATACATTTACACAGATCCACATCGGCCCTCAAAATAGTTGCCGTTGGCCGCTATGCAAGTCTCCCAACGTTGATATAGCTGTCGAAAACATTGGCTGTAAATTCCCGTACGACGCTTTGCGGTCATTCCACGAACTTATTGACTGTGACAGTGTACCTGCTTGACGATGGTCTTGTACGACCGAAACGCGTAGCAGGAATAAAAAGTCAAATTGTAAAACATTAAAAGCGAGTAATTTGTTGTGTGACGGTTAACCTAATTCCTATATACTCGTATATATATATATCTGGAACACACAACAGGATGTAACCATTGGAGATAACTGCACCTCAGTTAATTAAACAAAGTAAGTCAGCCAGTGTGGGAACCGGACCGGGGCATGAAGCGGCAGTCTCTGGGAATACGGCACGTGAGAACCGTTTCGACCCCGTACACAGAGCGACTATCCCGCGAGCTACTTACTGCAGCAAATAACTAACACCATGGAACTGAGTCGTCCTTGAGAAACTAACAGTTGCTCAGCCACTCAAGATATTCCCAACATTTATGAGACCTCGAGGGTTCATTACCCTGTACACAACAGCCTGCCACTGGTCCGTATTCGGAGCCAGAAGAAGTCAGTGGGTATCTCCCCAATCCAAGATGTACCTCCAGAATACTGGTGCAGAGTGGTACCGCTAAGCTGTCCTGCTGGGTGGCATCATGAAGGGGCGGAACATAACGCGGCTGTGACATTGACGGGCACAAAGAGTGACGGTGGTAAGTCTGAGGGCTGAGCATCGAACACATGACCGCAGGGACGACACCGGAAGGCTCATGTTCAGTTCCCGCTTCCCACACAGGAGCAGGCGAATGGGAATGGAACAACAGTGACGCAACGGCCAATGGCGACGGACCAGCTGCGGTGTTTCATAACCCCTTTCATAGCATACGTGGTAGCAACCCGCACGCCGTTTTGCCATTCTCCCAATAAACCGCGGCTGTTTTCTTAAACGGCATTAACCGGTTGGTCCTTGTAGCGCACACGTCATGTGCCAATGAAGAGCTCTAGCTAATGGGATGTTATCCCGTGTAACTGGTACACCCCCGAAGTTTCGGAGTAACGTAACGCCTCCATCTTCAAAGCCGAATAGTGAACTAAACAAGCCTCAAACAGAGATCTACGCAAATCTGACCATAAATGACGAAGACACACTTTAACCTCCGCTTCAAACATAAAGCATTGACAGTGACCTTCTATTCGCAGTCTCCGATACATGGTCGAGTTCTCCATTAACGATAACAAGATAAAACGATTATCTGCCGAGTCACATCGATCATTAAATACACGCAGGTAGGTACCAACCCAGCTGGAAGGAATGGAAGGACTGGCCGAACACAGGGCAGACTGAATATAGAGATGACGTCACGACAAAAAGCAGCCCTCACCCCATCATCATCTACCCTACGGTTTACTCAGTTCCACCCATAGGGGCCATGAGGATTCAGAAAATAAATTACGATATTAAAGTCGCTTTAATCTACAAACAGGATTATTATAGAAACGCGAACTTGCATTTAACTTTCCAAGATAAAATTAATATTTTATCCTTCAGAGTTATCAGCAAGCAAACAGCCAAGGCAAAAGTTGAATACGAAGAGATCCAATCTCAAGTATTTGAATGATACAGAAGTTTATGAACAGTTTTGCGGTGTCGTAAAACAAGACCTCGTGGAGTATATTCTTGCGACGTCACTTTATTACTATTCCACGTAACTACAATTCAACTTAATTATAACACAAAATGTTGAACAAGTCGTTTCATAGTCGCGCCTTTCGTATTGTGGCGTATTGGCTCTATGCAGAAACTGTTGAGCCACAGAGGCCTCGGGGCATGCGCGTAACGTGAGACTTGCGGATTGTATCGGCGCGTTGCTAGGCGACAACTCTGTGACCGCTTGGATTGGGCAACAGGCAGTGCGAATGACGTCACATACCCCAACTCATCCCGTTGCTGCGCGACGCTCGGTTAACACGCCTGACAACAATACCTGATATCGGTTGCCGAGCAACAGTGTGTTGTCTATTCGTCAATGTCACTGACGAATATTCTCATTATGTAGCTTCCGCACTGACCACACAGAAATCAGCCTATTGCCCAGCAACGGACTCTATAGTTGTGTTATGTTATAGTTATGTTGATGGGGCTCGACACCAAGGCTTCCTGACTAACTGACCGGCAGTCGCAATGTGACTTTGACACTGACTTGGTGAGCCAGTATTCAGTATGAGTTGAATTCTAGCAGTCGCCGAAGTGACAGCTGAAGCCTGGAAGTAGAAGTAATTGGGACAATGATGTTGTAAATTGTGTGACTGTAAGAGCGAGTGTGCAATAAATTAGCTAGATCCAAGACCGGCGTGAAGTTATTTGTCGCGTCACATAGAGCAAAACGTGACAACTGATGTCAGAATTGGTTACGAACTCAAACACGCCTTGATCTAAGACAAAAATAACTGAATCTACGTGCACATTAGGTGTTATCCCGCCATACGGAAAAAACTGATACACAGATGATGATGGAACTCTCACTAGGCTGTAGAACTGCTCTGCTCTCCGGGCGCCTTCCACTGGCTTCCCTTAACACTGTCGGCGCGCGCACGCACACACATACACACACCCTCTCTCTGCCACGCTCGATCCTCAGCTGGCTTCTTATACTGTTCCCTAGCAGCAGCAGCGTCCGCTGTTACGTCACAGCGGGGAAGTGTTTACCGTCTCGTTGCCTAGCACAGCTCGTCTGCTGTTGCGTCACCGCGGGGAAGTGTTTACTGGCCTGTTGCCCCTAGCAGCAGCAGCGGCTCCTATGCTGTTACGTCACCGCGGGGAATGGTTTAGCCGCGATGGGTGCGTTAACGCGTCGCGCTGAGTCCATGATTCTATACATGCGGCCTTAAGAGAGTCTCGTGATAACGTGAAGTATTCAAGTATCGTATGTAAGATTTGAGATGTCTGTTAGCACCTGCTAACGCTGGTTCGCACGCGGATTTCTTGCTTCTTCTACCCTGAAGATGGAGGTGATACGTTCATCCGAAACGTCGGTTAACACAATATCTACATGGCGCCACATCCCAGAAGACTTTTTTTATTGCTAGTGGGGTGGGACTAAGTCCCTTGTACTGCGGCCACTTCTGGCCTATTGTACCAGCCCCAGATGATTGGTGAGGGTGATTGTGGAGCAATTGGTGGAATGAAGATTGGCAGGGGAAACCGAAGTACTCGGAGAAAACCTGCCCCAGCGCCACTTTGTCCACCACAAGACTGCTTACTTCATATTCAAATACTGACCACACACGAACTGACACAGCAAAATTACTGGATGCAAGGGAGAAAGCCAAATTGCAACAGTTAAAAAATTCGAGGGGCATGAAAGAGAGATGGAGAGGCAGACATGATGAGAACAATGTAAGACGTGAAGCCGGTAGACATCCGGGAACAAAAGGGAGGGTGGGGGGAGATATCTGAAAGACAAAGAAGCTGTGATACTGACCATTATTTGGTGCATGCAAAAGTTAGGGAGAGACTGTCGGTAAGTAAACGAGCTACACAAAAGCTTGATGCGGAGAGATTCAATATTACGTAACTAAACGTTCTTCAGGTTAACCAACAGCGTCAGAATATATTTGTAAACAGGTTTGCAGCTTCAAGAAACTTGCACTGCAAATTCTATGCCTACAGGGCTTGGCGAAATGTTACAAAGAACATAAAGTTTTCAAATTTAAATTATTCTGAAGCCGCTCTCTTTCCATCCCTTCATTCCTTTCATTCGTCCACATCAACTCTTTAAAACTAGTTACAGTGTAACACGCCTCGGTAAACATACCATCTTTTTACAATATATGAAACAAATCTTTTTTTACGGGCTCTAGAGCCCCTTTGGGCTCTGACCTCTGATTTTTTTCAATTCACGATCATTTTACAGAGAGTTGGATCCTTGGATGAGTGATCAGCTCGTTGAAAGGCTCTCTACGTAAACACAGAATAAACATATACACATACCAAACATCCATGTCTTGTGTGGGATTCGAACCCATGAGCCCAACTTCCGGGCGAAGACAGTACACGCCTTAGGCCGCTCGGCTACCGTGACCGGCTTATGAAACAGCAATGCCAAGTGCTAAATATACCAAGACAACATTAAAACCCCGTGATTCTAATTAGTCTGGTAGTTTTTTTAGCGGCGGATTCCTCCGAAACGTCGCGCATATACTACACACAGCGTCACATGCGAGACGATGATCTTCAAAATTCAAATAGTCCGACAACACAGAATGGAGGCTCGGCCCGCCCTCTCACATCATCACATTCCATCGAAAGGCTTTCAATAATTACAAGTTTAATTTCACGCCTTCTGCACGAACATACCGTGACGATGACTGGCTTCAAGGTGAAGGGAGCAGCGATTGTGGACAGCAGGCTGCTCGATCAGTGTGCAGCAACGTAATTACGTCGCCATATTGTTATTCGGACCCACACAATTTGTGCCGGGGTGAGATATCTCCTGGTATACACAGACATCGACCCACTTGCAGCTACTGCCGCTCCAAGCCGCGTCGTTCCCTCTGCAGAATCTACATTTATCAAATGCGCAATCCGCGATTTTATATGACTGAGCTTAATATATGCAAACAACGAGTCAGAAATCCTTTTTTATTCTGCTTCGTTTAAGCGTTCACAGCACTAAAATGTTTCAAACAAAAGTTTTTGCGAGAGACGAGACGCGTTGTCGGTATTGCGACTGGCTACGGGCTGGACGACCGAAGGGTTGGAGTTCGAGTACCGGTAGGGTCGTCCAGACTGACTCTGGGGCCCACCCAGCCTCCTACACAATGGGTACTGGGGACTCTTGCGTGAAGCTGATCACTCACCAACTAGGTCGAGAAAATGTGGGTCTATCCATCCACTCCTCCATATGCGTTCATGGTGTAGGGCATAATTAGTTAAGCACAGGGACAACTTTCTTTTCCCTTGGCACTACAGTCCCAGTGGGCCTAGGCCTACCTCCATCACCTCCGTTCACATCGGTTTTTCTAGATCTTACACATTCGGTAGGACTCCTTGGGCGGGTGATCAGCTCGTCGCAAGGCCTCTACCTGTACACAAACACAGAAAAACGCGCACACACAAACTAAACATCCATGCCCTGAGTGGAATTCGAACCCACGATCCCGGTTTCCAAGCGAGCGAAGACAGTACATGCCTTAGACCGCTCGGCTACCGTGATCAGCCAGGGACAACTTTACCTTACCTTTTACGAGTATTTGTAAGATGGGCAAGTTTTTACTAAATTCAATAAAAACGATTCCGCCATTGGAACCGCATACAATTACACATTGTAACGGATTTGATCAACGCATTGCCTTGCAACGGCTTGATAAATAGCCGCGATACATGCACGCAACAACATGCAATCCGTTTCGAGGCAACGGTTCGGTATCGGACTGTGCTATGTAACGCGGTGACGTCATCAACAGTATACTCTGTTTTCCGTGAGGTCTGGGCAAAGTGCTTATAAGTGAAGTGAATTCACAAGCTAGCAGCGTAAAAAGAAAAAAAAAAAGCCGTATGGAGGCGGGGTCGAATACCTCCACCGTGACCCTGCGAGTCGTAGGAGGCGACGAAAAGGAAGTCTTAAATCTGAGACAGTATAATATGGTAGCGAGGCCCAAGGGACTCAGACCCGAGTAAGACTGCGCTGGCGAGGACCAGCAGCATATACAAAAGAGAGCGCCCTACAGAAACAATACCGTAACTGTCAAACAGTAAAAATTAATATCTGGTCATGAGCCCCAGATGCGGCTCGACACCAAGACTTACTGACTGACTGACTGACTGACTGACTGACTGACCGACCGTCAGTCGCAATGTGACTTTGACTATGAAGCTAGCAGCACTTGAGAATACAAGGACAATAATGGAGCATGTCCTTAGTGAACTGCGGAGATTCGCTGAGTACAGATTAGGACAGAGGAGTACGAAGTGATTGAAGATAAGAAGACTTCATAGTGATTTGAAGTGTTAGTTTCTGTGTTTAGATCCGTTGCTACGAGCCGACTAGTGGAAATTTGAGACTCTTAGTGCGTCTGCAACGGTGAACTGGAAATTGTGCAATAAGCGATAAGGCTGTATTGCCTGTATTTAAGTGTTTGTAAAGGAAGGTGTTAATAAATCCAATCACCCGAACTAGAACCCGTTATTTTCGTCACGAGTACCACCCCACACGTGACATTTTGGTGTCACCAGTTGGCAGCTCGGATTGTATTTGATTCATCAGCAGCAACAACCGTAAAATACGTGACAATATAGTAAATCCTCGCTAATCCGGCTACAGTTAATCCGGATCGATATATGAAAAATGCTGTTCAGAGTTGAGTACATGCTTTAAAAGACACGTGGCATTTAGGAACGCAGATAAGTCACTTGTCTGTTTAAAAAAAAACTTGATAGTTTCTTTAAACCTGCATTATTATGTTCAAAAGTAAGTAGAACTTCTCAGTCTTCTATCGATAAATAAATGCACTGTCCCTTTAGAGTTTTTAAATAAAGGCTCTACAGTGATATTTTAAATTTATTTTCATCAGCACAACTTATATCATTAAATATTCCATTTATTTTGTCTTAAGTTCTTTTTAGGGCCACCTTCTGCTTCACTATTCCAGACTACAGCTTAATCCTGTTAATCCAGATTATCGAGAGTTTATTGTACCGCGTCTCATGAAACAGACCCGAAGTTAGGTCATCAACAGAAACTTATTAGATTCAATTTTCAGAGCACGATGATAACCCAAATCGCCACACGAGATCCAGCTGAACACAAAGGGCCATTCTTCCGCAAGGCTGCCTACTCAACACGTGACGTACCCCCGAAGACGTTTCAGGCACTGTGACAACATGCAGATGGCAGCCCTCACCCGCGAGCGGATGTATCGACGGCAAGACGCAGTTGTAATTCATGTCTCTTTGTGAACAAAAGGAGGGAGGGCTGAACGTGGGACATGAATGGAACTAAAGATGTCAACTGAGTAGCGCCAGTCTTCAAAGGCATGAATCTGTGCTGTGTCTGTCGTGTAGAAAATAGAAACATGTCTGAACAGATATTCTTTATGACAAATTATATGAGCCCCAGAAGGCTGAACTACGTACATTTCATGACATCAAACTTCGTGATGTACACAGGTCACCACACACATTGTTGCGGTAATCAACAATAGGTTACGGTGGACTGATCAAGTAACAAGGAGGGAGGAGGAACAAGAACTTTGTTGAGGAAATCTCTCGTGAAATGACAAGGGCAACCCAGTACGGAGCCGTTGCGTAGTAACGATATTGAGATACACATTGTAGTCTAGTAATCCAGTAATTTCCTGCTGGCCCTAGCCAGCACGGCGATTTTTAGTTCCGAGTCCTATTTTACTGTCTGGCGGTTCTCGGAGCCTTGAGACCACTCCTTCGGCGCTACGTACACTAGAATTGGGCATACACAGACAGAACCAGAGACGCTTCACTGATATGACACGAACAGTATAGAAAACTATCTTCATTGCCTGCATATATATATATGGAAAACGCCGTGTTTACAGGCGTTGCTGGGGAACGCTGCCGAGTTGTTTATTGCTGTGTAGTAACCGCGGTGTCCCCTGTTACGTCACTGTGGGTGGTGCTGTTACGTACCCGCGGGGAGGGGGACGGAGTGTTGACTGGCCTGTTACCGTAGCAGCGGCAGTTGCTTTGATTATGTTACGTCACCGCTGGAGGGGGGGGGTGTTGCCGAGCGTTGCGCCGTCCACGTCACAATATATATACAGGTTGTTTCATGATTTCCTAGGTCTCTGTGATCAAAAAAGTTGATATAAACATATGTCCGATTTTGGACGGTTACGGAGTTATGACCGTTTTAAACTCAGAATAGAAGGTAACGATTACTGACAATAAACGGAACAAAATAATAAACCAGCATAATACATGATACATTTAAAGTATGAATATAAAGTTAACTGCGTGAAATTATCTTTAATTTGAATTTATTGATGCTTAAAGCTGATTTTCGAAAATGCCACCGCCGGCCGCAACACAGGCTGCCGCTCGGCTGTGAACCGCGCCGGACATACCAACCCACCCCGCCTTATGTAGCTCTCAAGTGTCGAGATAACGAGAACGCTCCATCTGTAGCTGGCTAAAAATAGAGACCTGCCAGATGATAGACGCGGTTCATACGAGGGTGTGTACGGGAATGAAAAAACGGTCATAGCTCCGTAACCGTCCAAAATCGGACACATGTTTATATGAACTTTTTTATCACAAAGACTTAGGAAATCACCTCCTGCAGTTATGCCCTAAAGTCGTGAAACACCCTGTATATAATATATAGTGATATTTAAAACCGTTGTTGGACAACGGGATGTGGAACGAGTTACCAAGAAGACAGACTCTGGATAAACTGTCGGTTGCTAGGTTACGAAACAGTAAGGAAAGCGGCGTTTCTCCGTGCCGTGCCGAGCCGAAGCGAGCTGGTTGCTACGCAGCGTTGCAGTAAACATCTTTCGGCAGCGTTGTCTAGCAACGCCTCTGTAAACACGGCTATTATGCAACAGTGAAGCGAGGTGTGTTTTCCGCTGTCCGACTGAGAGTTATAAGAGAAACTGTAATAACTAAGGAGCGGGTATTCAGTATTCGGCAGAGCAGAAGTCAGTCAGTCGCGGGAAGAAGAACCAAACGCGGGTGTGATAATCAGTGACAGTTTGTGATAAGTGAGAAGGTACTGGGAGTGTGTAATAAGTGAAGAATACTAAAGATAAAGTGAATATATTTGTGTGTAGGGTTTGTAAACTGTGTAAACCCGTAACAGTGTCATAATCAACCAATTAACAATACGAACGGCAGAATACTGGACATTCCGAACACATCAGCACGAGCAAATCAGACTGTTGCAGCTACAACCATCGTGGGATCACCACAATAAATCATAATTACAGTTGCCGATTGGGACGCAATGTCACACACAGTGGATACACAGGGAGTGCAACCCAACGATTTTGATTTCGGATATACAGAGGAGACAGCAGACCAGCCCATCTATGCCACCTTACAAACACTGCAGCCAGTGGACACGGTGGGGGAAACTGAGACGACGCGGATATCAGCAAATGACCAGTATTACTCCAGGGACACCAAGGCAGTTACGCATAGTCAGATGGCAAGTGTTGTAACGCAAGGAATCACTGCAGGCCAGTACCTTGCTCAGGAGAGTTGGGCCTACTATATCCAAGAAGACGTTAAGCCAGATATGGTCCATGAGTTTACTGCAAGACAAACAACTAATCTACAGTCAGTAACAGCAGACGTTGGCGTGGTGGCGTCTATGGTTCCAAGCAATACAGCTACTTGCACCCCCGTTCAATGGTTGTTGACTAACTTTGAATCAGCTCAGGGTGTGAGCATTCCTCGTTCTACATTGTACACATATTACCTTCATCACTGTGATGAAAACAAATTAAAACCTCTTCCTGCATCATCATTAGGGAAAATCATCAATAAGGTTTTTCTTTGCTTGGGAACCAGAAGACTTGGTAGAAGGGGTAAGAGCAGATATCATTATCTTGGGATCCGTGTAATTCCTGGATCAGCAGTGAGTAAACTAGCAGAAGTACACAACCTAGCCGTTTGCCAGGAACCTTCACAGGAACACTGTAAATTCCTGTCATGCTCAGGCGACACTGAGAGTGGCACACTAAAAATAACAGACAAACATGAGAAAAATACAGATAATTCAATTGGCTGTCATCTCTCCAATTCATTAAAACAGGATCCTGATCAACACCTGAGCCTAGGCAATGTACCAGGAGCAATACATGACTTTCCATATATAGAATACCCTCCAGGATTTTTCCCACCCGAGAATTGCACATTGGAAGATCTGGACACATTTCGTCGTATCTACCGAGAACATTGTATGGTCATCCTGGATGCAGTTGTGAACTTGAAATTCCAGACAGCTGAGAGTTTGTGGATAGAATTCTGGGGAAGTCAGGATAACAACAATGGCGACGAATATGACGAGAAGAAATATTTGTTAAAAACGAAGCTGTATCTGTTATGCAAGTGTAAGCCAGTTCAACAGTTTATTCAGCGTGTGGATTGCCTGTTCCATCAGATTCTAGTCGACGTCCTCATTCCTGACGTCCTTATGCCAAATTCAAGTTCAGTAATAGAGGCAATTCGAAACTTTGCAAATGGACTGGAATCATGTCTGAACAGAGCCATGGCAAATTGTCCTGATGAAATTATACACATCAAAATCTCAGCTGCGAGTACCTTGGCACAGACGTTACGACGCTACAGTTCACTACAGCATCTGGCTCAAACTGTACGTCCTGTCCTTCAGAATTCTCTACTAATACGCCAGATGATGGTCGACTTAAATAATGTTGACTTTCGCAGTATACAAGACCAGGCATCATGGGTTTGTCAGTGTGATGTTGCCATGGTGCAACAACTGGAGGTTGTCTTCAAAAGTATACTACATAGGCAGACTTCATTAGAGCAGTGGGCAGCTTGGCTGAACAATGTCGTTTCACAGATGCTGAAACAGTTTGAAGGGAAACCCAACTTTGTCAAGGCTGCAAAGCAGTTCTTACTCAAATGGTCATTTTACAGTTCACTGGTCATCAGAGACCTAACCCTTAGAAGTGTAGTAAGCTTTGGCTACTTTCACTCGATCCGTCTACTTTATGATGAATACATGCTCTTCGTTATTGAGCACAAAGTGGCTCAGGCGACAGGCGAGACTCCTATTGCAGTCATGGGATGGAAGTACAATGACAATCCGAACAATGTGGATGATTTCATACAACCGGGATCCCGTAATGAGGTCCGGTTCTTCAATGCTGGAAGGGAGATGGCTTCCAGAAACCTTAGCTCTTGGAACTGATGAAGCTAGCCACCATGCAGTCGCCACAAAGCGTTTGAAGATCGGCTAACAACATCATTAATTCTAGTGAAGAAAACATGTAAATATTCTGTCATACCTCCAATTTAATTTTGCTATCATATGTGTAAGTCAGTGACAGTGTTATAATTATTTCTAGTTATTAGTCATAAACTTTCAATAATTCCAATTATTAATTTTATAGTCACTAACACATGACAATATATATAAATGTACATACTATATATTTGGATTTATGTTTCCATGCATTTTAGACAATAAAACACAATTCTAATAAAAAAACGGTAAGAACCAAACGCATGTGATAATCAGTGACAGTTTGTGATAACTGAGAAGGTACTGGGATTGTGTAACTCAGTGACACTTGTATGGCTCCCGTGTTGTACTGTAAATAAGTGAAGACTACTAAAGATAAGAGTGAAGAGGTTAGTGAGTAAGTAAAAGTAAAGCTATCCCTGTAACAGGCCATGAAGGCCCACAGTGTTGTGAGACGTTGAGGGCGGAGGGGAGGTGCACTGAACTAAGTGGTTCAGGACTTCCTGAACACGAGGGAGGCTACACCGACGAAAATGTTCTTATGAACGATTCAAGAATATGGAGCAGACGTGACATCCAGGACGGCAATAATCTTCTCGTAAGCTTGCAAGGATACTGCGGCTGAGAGACTGACGGGAGAGCCAACTGCAGTGTGAGCTCCCCCTGCACCCCAGACAAATGTTGGGGAAAATACACGCGTTCCTATTGGAATCACGGAAAGTACTTGGGCCCCCGTAAATTGCATAATCAGCGGCCTGACACTTTGTACCCCTTGTTAGAGATCAGAATGCTCAAGCCAAGGAGGATGAGATGAAAAGGGAATATAGCACGCATGGGAGTGAAGCTCACACAAAGTTTTGATACGAAAACCTAAAAGTGATCATCATGAAGACTTAAGCGTAAGTTGGAAAATAATTGTGAACACGGTCAAGAAGCTCCGGGTACCAACAGTGCTGTACAAGTGCTGGCTTCTGAACTACTGCCTTCCAAGGATCCGCAGTTGAGGGGCGAAATTACACTCTACAGTTAGCCTTGCAATCATAGTGGGCGATACAGAAGGTTGAGTACGTTTAATTGTGGGCCCGTCACCATAGCAACGCACCGTGAGAGATTAACATGCACCACAACCAGTTAGCTGGGTTGCAACAATTCTGCTCAACATACCAAAGAATACAGCAGTTCACAACGAGAGAACAGTTTTTCCGTTTTCATGAATTGTTTCTATTCTGCTGATATTTGGGCAGGAGAATTGCGAATTAGTTTCTGAGGATTATGTATACAGACCAGCTAGTATCCAACTGCTCCAATCTGCAACCTAAAACGCTCACCTGCATTATATATCCCTTAAACTACAGAAGGGTGCGCGCGGTAGCGTAATTGGTTGAGGCACTGTGCTATAAGCCGGAAGCTCGCGGGTTCAATTCCCGATGTCATTAGATTTTTTTCAACTGACCTAATCCTTCCAGCCACACTACGGCCCTGGGTGGACTGAGCCTCTAAGAGAAATGTTTACTGGGAACCTTGGGGCTAAAGGGCGACCGGCGCGTAAAGGTTCAGCCACACAGAGCGCTACGCTGTTCGCTACGTACGCTACGTACGCTGTGTACACTCTGCGACGCAGCTAACATAGGGAACATAGCGTACGTAGCATACGGAAGTCTGTGTGGCCAGTCACATTGGCAATAAGGGAGATATTTTTCTATTCGTATAGCGAACATAGCGTACGTAGCGCTGCGAACATAGCGTATACGTAGCGCTCTGTGTGGAAGAACCTTAAGGTTGACCTCACCGCCGTCTGTGAGCCGACTGTCTAGAAAATGTGGGAGCCTCAACGTCTCACAGTCCTATGGGCCTCCACAGCCTGTTACAGGGATAGCTTTACCTTTTTAAACTACTGAACCATCGGCGCTAAAGGAGAACCTCTTCAGGTTTTGTACAACTGACGTAACTCAACGGCATACTAGATATGTAGGCGGTACTACTCAGACTACCCTGCAGTAGAGTATCCCGTGTGCTGGAAGTAGAACCTAGTGACATAATGATGATGCAACGACCTACATCACTATCTGATGACGAAACGGCGTAGAAAAAACTGTGCGTACAGACGTGTTTCCTGCAAAGCAGCGACGTACAACTTTACATGCCTTAATAATAAAGTACGGCCGACAAATTCTTATATCACTCAAAATTTCACACGAAAATATTATTTTTTATTTTCGGTTGTTTGCCGCCCGCCATGCAAAAATAATGTGGCATGTAGACCCATTTCTAGTCAACGACCGCGAAATAAGCAACTATACAACAGCCACTGGTAAGTAACGGCTCCGCAAACAAGCATGTTTCCACGGCAACAAGAGAATACAGCAATAACAGAAGACGTTTCCTACGCGGTTCGTGCCGAGATATTATAAGCTAGACCAGTTAGCAGTTGTAGTTAGCAGCCAAGTTAGAAGAAGACAGAATAATGACCATCACAAAAATTGTGTTAAAACTCATGAATAAAATTGCGGTAAGTATAACTGCGCTGGCGAGGACCAGCATCAATTGTAAACGACAGATCCATCCTCTCATTAGAGGGCGCACCATATAAACAAAATCGTTAACTGTCTGACAGTAATAAAAATATGGTCCTGGACCCCAGATGGGTCCTTGACACCATGACAGACTGGCCGTCTGACCGTCGGTCGTGACAAAACTTTAATTTTAACTTTCTGTTGGACTGCTATGATTGAAATAACGAAATTAGTAACATATCGTTAATTTACGCGAAGAAATTAGTCGGTGAGATTAGGATGTATGTTCGTGTGCATAAGCTTATCCTCTGAATACACATACACACACCGTCAACGGAACCCATCAACTCAGTACTAATCACATATACAGTTTTGTACGTTGTGTTTATTTTAGCTTTACTGTGGCCTACTCCAAAATGACGTCAGTATTTAGCCTACACAGCGTCCAATGGTAGGACGGCTGAAGGGATTTCCCTAGTAACGATTGTGGCCTAATCGAGGTACTGGCAAGATAATTGCCTGGATGGACTGATGAAAACCACGAAACAGTATAGTGCGTGTCCCAGTCAAGATTCGAACCGAGCACTTCCTGATTAAGAGTTTAGGCCTTGCCGCTAAGCCAGCCCGCTCAGTGCATATACCATGTCTACAGAAAGCACAACATGATGATCACGAACGCGGCCTTAGAAAGGGGTCACCGCCCCTGGCTCCCCCTGCTTCTTACCCCTAACGTCACAATGTAGTTCACGGTTTGGAATGCAAAAACGACACGCAAAGTGACGGCGCGGAGTTACCAACGTCACTGAGTTTTGTCTGAAGCGCGGACTTCATACGGTTCCGTGACGTACTTTGTGATTTCTTCTCTTCACAAAACATTATTATCCTCGGTGCAAAACATCTCTGAGGGTACGCCCTCATCAGATACTGGCACATATCATTATATTATAATTAGATATTTACTAGATTCTGTTTTCAACACGTAACAGGAACCAAAATCGCCATAACGGCGACCTCATTGGCCGCACAGGACTTCCCGTCTGTAGAAGCTACCTACTCAGTGTATGACACACTTTCAGAGATGTTTTACACAGAAGCGTAAGATATTGTGTCAAGCAGACCCGTTGCTGGGAAACGACCGCAAGATACGCAAACATACAACAGCCGTTACACATTAACGGATTTACAAAAAAAAACAGTTCACACGGCAACACCTGAAATATAACGAGGAACCTTGTTTACTGTTTTGTCCGTGCTGAGGTGTTATACGCGTGACACGTCAGCAGCTGCAGTCAGTCGAGTTGAGTTAGCCGAGAACTGCTGTAACTGAGGCCACGGACAGCTGACGAACCCTGAGTAAGGGATGAAGCCGCTACAAAGCAACAGCTAGAGAAAACTAAGATTTTAAATGTGCTGTAGTTACAGTGAGCTTTGGAGTGTGTAAGTCAGTGAGACTGCCGTATTTATTTGTAGTTACGTTCTGTAAGAGTCCAGTAAATCCGATAATCAGACGAAAACCCGTCTACAGCTCATACACGTATAATCTGCAACTATCGGAATGGAGGTTACAAAGAGGTCTTTCTTCTGGGATATAACGCAGTGCAGTCGGTTGAAAGATAATGCCTCCATCTTCAGGACTGAAGAGTAAGCCAAGTAAGAAACCAGAAAGGAGCGAGTCTCAGTCAGAGCAGTCGGTAACCCTGCTGAGATTCGAACCGAACACCTCTAGAATATCAGTTCACAAGCGTTACCACTTCAGGTAACTTGAAAGCGTGAAAACTATAATGTAACGCAGACCTATTGAATTCCCTAGGCGCTATTTACAGTTTATTAAGCTTACATGGGCCCAGTAGCAGTGTTTGTTAACAGGAGACGGTTACAGCCCATGGAACAGAAGAGCTGCATGTGATTTACACAAGAAGGTCTACTCACAGCCCTAAGTAAACCTGACTTTATCACGGGTCAATATGGCTGAGAATTCGAACTACCTGACCTCAAACAAAAACTGTCCTGTGGTCTAGGAGCCAGCACCAGGTCACACGGGCAAGACCACGTAATGTCCTGTTTGCTGCTTTGTATAGAGCCTCCACCGATGGGCTGGCCTAGGTGATACGTTCTTCACTCGTATTTGGGAAGTGTTCAACACGAATCCCTGTCGGGACAATGCCCCTCCTGAGAGTTCCGTTATTTTCCTCAGTTCATCCGGCAAAAAGCAGGGGTAGGGCGACGTTATAGCGGCTAAGGTAGGGCGAGGTTATAGCGGCTAGGGTAGGGCGTGTTATAACAGCCAGGGTAGGGCGACGTTATAGCGGCTAGGGTAGGGCGAGGTTATAGCGGCTAGGGTAGGGCGTGTTATAACAGCCGGAGTAGGACGAGGTTATACAGGCTAGGGTACAGCGATGTTCTAAAACCTGGGGTAGAGAGAGGTTATAGTGGCTAGGGTGAAGCGGTCTGATAACTGGGGTAAGGCAGTGTTATAACAGCTACGGTAGGGCGAGGTTATAGCGACTAGGGTACGGCGGCGTAATAACAGCTGGGGCAGGGCGAGGTTATAGCAGCTAGGGTGGAACGGTGTTATAACAGCTAGGGTAGGGCGAGGTTATAGCGACTAGGGTACGGCGGCGTAATAACAGCTGGGGCAGGGCGAGGTTATAGCAGCTAGGGTGGAACGGTGTTATAACAGCTAGGGTAGGGCGAGGTTATAGCGACTAGGGTACGGCGGCGTAATAACAGCTGGGGCAGGGCGAGGTTATAGCAGCTAGGGTGGAACGGTGTTATAACAGCTAGGGTAGGGCGAGGTAATAGCGACTACGATATAAGAGCCAGCCATTACTTTGTGATAGGGGACTACGGGCTGGACGGCCGGTGTTCGGTTCCATAGATTAAAAGATTCCAGCTTCCGCTTAAACCCTTTCCAATTCACTTGCTATGTCCCAGTATACAGTGGAGCCACCGGCTGCGTGGGAAAACACCGACAAACATATTTAAAAAACTCGATACACCGATTTTCTCATACACGGTTGGCGTTACCTCGGAAACAACACCGCCTGGTGTTCTGCAGAGCACTATTGGCTACTGATCATACAAGCTAGGATATGTACTCGGGGGGATCCCAAAACGTGCACGTCCGTCAAAATATCGATACATGGATTCTCTTCATCGTCACAGAATTTCCTCTCACACGTTACGTACATGAGAAAGGAAAATTTGTCCTTGTGCTTGTTTAGTTAATTAAGCATCACGTTATGGAGACGCCTGGGGCAAGAGATGAAGATGAATGCTCACCATCAAGCCCCGGCAGCTTTGCCCCTTGTATCAATTTGATAGGACAATGGGTGAGCCCCAGAGTGGGTCCTACGCTGTGGAGAACAATATGTTGCAAGGCAGGGATAAAGTACGCCTAATATATAAAGGCACTGCCCGGGTATCTGACTGCAAAAAACTACGAGGGGGGAAAAAAGTGGGTCATTTTTTGGGATACTCCATGTCCGGATATAGAATCGGGCCGCGCGCTGGCCAATTCTAAGCTGCATTTCTGCCGTCTGCTCCCCCTCCTACAGGTTGCTGTTTCACTGGCATCACCCGTGCCGCTTGTAGGATGACGAACCCGTGGCTTAGGCATCCCCCATCGCGTGTACGTTAGCAACCCGCCATACAGACAGCTCAATCTCGTTCGGTGACCCCAAATAAGATCAAGGTCTCACTACGTCACGTTTTCTTCGCGAACAACAAATTAAATACTGACCCACACGGAAACAACTGGGGCGGCCCTGAGAAGCCGGAGATATCGCACAATGAAAAGCTTGAAGATCACTTGTTCTCTTCACCAAATACTATGTTAGAATGACATGGCGTAACATATTGAACGCATTGGGAAATTATAAATACATACAGAATTTTAACCCGTAAACTTAATGAGATCAATTGGTAGACAAAGGCGTAGTTTGGCAGATATTACAAGAAGTTTCTGAAAGAATCCCCTGCTTTCCTTTGATACAACACGGACCACACAGAAAACGAAAAAATATGTGTGGGGGGACACAGACAGCAAGGTGACATCATAAGCCTCATTCTATTCTTTATTTTTCAAAATAAGGAAAGAAGACTAAGAGACATCTGAGAAATTTGACTGTGAAGGTGTAAACTGCTGAGGACAGGACCCAGTGACAGGCGTATTCCATTGCGCCAGCTACCCAAGGAGGATTTCGTTCCACAGAGAAGTTTGGCCGAACTCTATCGACTGTCGCACAGCTCTGATCAGGGGTTGCATGACGTCAAGAAGCCTCCCACACACAATTCAGGCCTATGTCTAACCAAATGACACAGTCCTTCAACTGCGCTCTCCGGCACGTGGTTTCATTATCGTACACGACGGACAGATGAGGGTACGCTTCTACAGAGTGCCCTAGGAGGAAAGGTCGATATTCTGAGAGGTCATAGTACCGGTGTCATTTAGTACATGTGTCATATTCCGAACGGTTTCCGAAATAGAGCTATTTCACTGCGCAGTTCCAAAACTGTTGGTAAGAAAGATTATATTACGTACTGTTCCTATTTTTTTTTCCTTGGCACTACAGACCCAGTGGGCCTAGGCCCACCTCCATGAACTTCTCCGTTCACACTGTTTCTATTACCGGTATTTACTGTTCAAGTGACAAAGTTGGTACAGTATAGCTAGCATATTTTCGAAAATTCCACCGTCTACATCAATGTACGTACTTTGCAACTCGTGTGAGGACATGGTGTGTTGCTAGTCTGTACAGTGAAACAGCCCTGTCTCGGAAACCGTTCGGAATAGGACACATGTACATATAAAAGTACACTTTATTGCTTAAAGTGACTGATACTATGACCTCCCAGGTTGGTGGGGAGTCTCACATCTGAGACAGTAAAATATGTCATGAGTCCCGGGGGACTTGGACCCGAGAATGACTGCGCTGGCGAGGAACAGCGGCAATTGTAAACGACACACCCATCCTATCGTCAGAGAGGATGTTATATAGAGACCATAACTCAAGTGTTCAGTTCGGGGAAAAAAAAATGTTGGTTGTGAGTCTCAAGGGGCTTGTCGCCAAGATGAACTGACTGGCGGTAAACTGCCGGTCGTAAAATGACTCTCTCTGAATCTCACTACTTGAGTGTGTTGTTCGTGGAAGATGGCGTTAAATGTCGAACATGTGACTGGAAGGGAACGCGGGAGATACAAACAGACCAAGTTAATAGTACACAGCCGTACATAAAAGACGACAATTCCCGTTGAATTTTCAACGGTGCTTATTTTAGTTGTTTAAGAGGTTATTCTGAAATATACGCCCGCCTCTCCTTAGCACCAAATGTTATAACGCAGATTATGTAACAGCGCTCAACTACCTGAATCAGGCTAATGAGGAAGTATTAAACCTCAATAGGGTATCCGGTAGCGTAGTTGGTTGAGGCACTATGATACAAGCCAGAAGGTCGCTGGTTCGATTTTTTCAGCTAACCTAATCTTTTCAGCCGCATTGCGGCTCTGGGGTCAACTCAGCCTCCGGCAGATATGAGTACCACGAATCTCCCTGGAAGTAAAGGGTGGACGAAGCGTAAGGCTGACCTCACCGCCATCTGTGAGCCGACTGTCTAGAATATGTGGACAGCCTCGACGTCTCGCAACCCTATGGGCAACCACGGCCTGTTATACGGGCAGTTTCACCTTTAAACGTCAAAAAACAAAAAGGTTCCTTTTTTTTTCATTAAGACAGAAACAGATTCGCACTGCTTGGGCCAACATGGAAAGTTTAAAATTCTGCTCCTTCAGTTTACAAACTTCCTTCAACCAGCTGTGGCCACTTGATCCATTTTTTTTTTCGGGATCCACAGCACGTGCTTCGCCTCCTTTCTGCTCTCTTTCCTTGTTCCCACCTTCGTGGTGCATCCTTACGTCACGATGGTCGCATGCTGTGTTGAAGCAATAGTTGGGAAGATCTGCGGGCCTACAATCCGCGCATTAAACGCATAAAAGGGCCCAAAACTCCAACATCTTAACTCACACTACCGTGGAAAGACTCCATCATACTGAACAATGAACTGGGAAAGATGTGGAATGAGAGGCCTATTTTGAAGTACTTCCTCAACGTCTGCTTAGAGGGACAGAGAGAAACTACATTGAAACCAGGAACACGAACAAAGTCCACATGATAAGAAGTACACAACACAAGCTAAAGAGAAAAATAATCAAGATGTCACATTCAAGAAGGCACGAAGAAGCACGTATACAAACAAGCAACAACACTGCACGTGAATAGTACCAGAAACATATAACACAGGAGCGAAGCCCAGATGATAAAACACCACGTACAACATCAACAAATAACAAAATTTTAACTGTAACGATGATTTTTTTAATCTTTTTTTTTTTGCAATTTTTGGGTACGCGGTAGCGTGATTGGTTGAGGAACTATGCTACAAGCCGGGACGTCGCCGGTTCGACTCCCGATGAGGTCACTGGATTTTCATTTGGCCTAATCCTTCCAGACGCACTATGGCCATGGGGTCGATTCAGCCTGTAACAAATGAGTTCCACAACCCTATGGACTCTCCACGGCCTGTTATAGTGATGGCTTTACCTTTTTGTAATTTCAGTAATTATTATGATACATGTATTGTGATGGTTATAACGATTAACACCAATATGGATCCATATCAGGATATTTCTATTATGTGACATGTATTTAATGAAACCGCCTGAGGATGTTCCAAAATATGGACCGAAACATGCAGCATTTAAATAAATAAAAACAGTGTAAACGATTAGATCTCTTCATTTTTTAAATATTTGTGTTTACGGCCAGAGTATCAAAAAAAAAAAAAACGTGTGAAGACAACAGGTACCCCCACTGAGATTCGAACCGGGCAGCTCCAAAATACTGTTAGGGCGGCCGCACACCAACTGCATCAAGACATGAGACAAAAGACGCAGTTTTGCTTCATTCGCGATTCGTCAGCATGAAGCTGACGTCAGAATCAAGACTCAGACCTGTGTGCGGCGGTTTTCATAATCTCATTCATTTCAACTGTGCTCCTTTCTTTGCGTCATGTCGCAGACATCGTGTCTTGACTGTTACATGTCTTGACGCATGCCGGTGTGCGGCCTGCCTTACAGTCAACTTACTCGGCAATGCACAGGGTGTGAGGGTTTGGATTGGGTTCATCTGGCTACGCAGAGAGGCCAGACGCGGGATCACGTGGGCACTAGCGAACTTTTCGGGTTCCAGTACGACGACCTCGTTCCGTGGAGGCGGATACCGCAGGCAAAGTGACGCTTACGCTGTCTTGCACACTGCAGGGCAAACACCGGTGATTTGGGGAACTGGTGACATAAGGATTTAAAGGTAAAAGATGTTCAGCGATGCCTGAAGTGGGCAGTTTTTCTACGGCACTTGATTACTTCCTGCTGACAGACACTCAGCAACGGGACTTGTAAGTTGCGACATGGGGTTTTCACGGCAAGTACCGCGAGCACTGCTCACTGTATCTTAGGCTGCGACGTAGTGAAGTGTCGTACATTGCTACCAACATTTCGCAAGAACCTCTGTCTCCATTGTTACGATAAAAAATAAATAAAACTATCATGTAACAGTCCGTGGAGGTCTATAGGGTTGTGAGACGTCGAGGTTCCCACATTTTTTTTTTCTAGAAAATCGGCTCGCACATGACGGTGAGTTGTTAGCCTTATGCGGTGGCCGCCCCTTTACTCCCAGGAAGATTCCTGGCACTTATTTCTGTTAGCGGCTGAGTCGACCCCAGGGCCGTAGTGTGGCTGGAAGGATTAGATCAATTGAAAAATTCAATGACCTAATTGGGAATCGAACCCGTGACCTTCCGGCTTGTAGCATAGTACCTCAACCAACTACGCTAACATGCGGCATCCTCCATCTCTACGGTAAAAGCGTAAATCGAGCAGCACTGAAATACTGACTGGCTACCTTGTTGCTGGTCCTCGCCAGCACAGTGGTTCTTGGTTCCGAGTACCAGGGAGCCTTCAAACCGTTCTGCAAATCGAGTAGGGGAAACAACGGTATGAATATACGGAGGAGGCGAGCTGAGGTCGGGGCTCTGAGAGAACCAACGGGAGTGAGAGGAGAAAGTGTACGGAATAATAGCCCTTTAAATAAAAGGGTTAGTGTTCCCTTATTCTGTTCCCCACGACTTCCTCAGTGGTTTAGTCATCGAGTGTCCCTAATATAGAACCTTTAAAGGGCCAATGTTCTTCATACTGCTCCCCTTACTCCCCACTCGTTCACTCAGGGCCCCGGACCCAGCCCTTCCTCTCCATATATCCACACCACTTATTGCTAAGCTGGCTTTCTCTACTACCGTGAAGCTGGAGACGGCAGATTGCCCCCGAAACGTCGGTACGTATCTACTAGACTACATGACGTCACATCTCAGACATTACATGCAGAACTTGCTGGAACATTACAGCCGCTGCACTGCACGAGTTAAGCTTCAGCGGAACTGAAGACGAGTTTTTTTTTTTTGCGGTTATCCTTCTTCAGGAGGACATTACACCGTGACGTCACGAACCGTGACAGCGACCACCTTGACACCGAGGAAACGCTTTGTTATACACAGGAAATTACAGATAAACTTGACCGCAAAATGTGGCGTTCCGACGTGCTACGAACCGACGCCAACGGTTAGACCCGCCACTGTGGGGGGTAGGGGACATCACCAATATTTATAATAGCCAAACGCCCATCCGCGTGCCCGTTCCACCTGATTCTCCTAAGCTGACACAGGAACAAGAAGTTCGGGTAATAATTAAACTACTTCCCTTACATTACTATTTGAGTATCTGATGCAAGCAGGCAACTTTAGTATTCAATGCGGCAATATAATTCGAGTGGCTTCAATGTTGGTATTACTGATGGGGAAAATTTATGAGGTTAACCGTTCTAATGGCATGATATAGGTCTACATACTAAGTTTCATAACGCCTGGTTTAGGCAATGAAAGGATATACATATATATAGAAACACACACAGCAAAGAGATCTCGTAAGCCAACAAATATTTCTTTTTTAAATCAAGGAAAGTGGGCTAAATATGGAAAACATAAAAAAAAAGTTCCTCTTGGAAAGGCAGCCCGGGAAAACTGTTTATTTTTCTGTCTCATAAAAAGTGTTCTTGATGTTTCGTTGGCACACTCTTCGACACAGCAGACACAGGTGTACTTTCATCCGAAACGTCGATGAACAACCAGGACAGTAGATGGAGTGGCATCCCAGAAGGCAGTATTCTTCACAATCGTGTGGGTGAGAACCTCACATCACAAATACAACGTCAGGATTTCTCTGTGTACCTGTCGAGTATCTCTGACGGTAAATCGTCGAACAGCAGAACGATTGGTGATGATGAAATGTAAAGGACTTGGAAGAAAGCAGTCTTGGGAGAATCGAAGTATAGGTAAAACTGTCCCTGTCCTTAATTAATTAAACAGGAGTGGAGGTATAACTCCACCATTCTTGAACTCCGCACTAGATGCTATCGCTGATCTACACACTTTACAAATCACTAGAACACGCTAAGTCTATTACACTCTCCACTAGCCGTTTTCTGGTAACGAATTTTAACACAGAAATCGTAACAGTTTCACTGTAACTACAGCATAAATAAAGTCTTCATTCCACAGCCGGACTTTCAACTCTTAACTGGATTGCCTCAACTGCCTTCTTTATAACCACTTTGCACGGCCCGAATAGAAAACACAGTTTACGATAACCCTTCTTGTTGTAGACGCGTGTTTACCACGGGATGAGTAACATCGCTGTTATACTGCTGCGTCTGCGTGCGGGTAGGTTGTCTGCGTCTCAGCAACGGCCGCTGTTTACAGAGTCCCCGTTTAGCAACGGGTATATACGCCACAATACTGCATCCCCTAGCTGGACCAGACCGTATCTGGGTCACGCCCGTCTGCACTGGCATTTCTTCGTGCCCAATGTTCGACTACATGATGAATGCGTCATCACAATCCAAGCAAGCTGTCTTGACGTTTCACAACTCCAAGCCGCAACTCCTACAGGCTTTGTTTCTTTGTTGACGCGGATATTCCTGGTTACTCAGGATTGCACAAAGTGATATAAAGAGTTCTGGGCAGAACGTATCGTTTACCTGTTAGAATTCTGTTCGGGAGGTGCCCAATTCGAATCTCATCCGGCTTGCCTTCTATCCTGACTAACTTTCTTCGTAGGTCTTCTCAGTCCCTTCGGGCAAACGCGCGGGATAGCACGTCAACTAGGCCACGACCACTTCATTTCAAATCATTTCCGATCTATCACCCATTACCTCCATACCATCCGATCGTATTCGTAGCGTCTTCATACGGACAAGTCGTTCAATAACCCACTGAGGAAACAAAGGGATTCGATTTAACCACATACTCGAATCTAATAAGCTCACTTCACCCTACATGTTTCGACACATTTCTGTCATCTTCATGGGTGTTTAAATACAACAGCTACAAAAAAAAAACTTTAATTTCACTAAGTATGATCCTTTGACAGTAAAGTTATCCATAAGTTTCATTGGCATCAGGACATGAAGACATATGGGTGAGTGGAGGAACGGATCCACATATACTTAACTTCGGCGCTAGGTGGATGTAACCGCTTACTCCCGGTACCCACTGGATACCAGGTGGGTGAGCCCCACAGTCGGTCTGGACGAAGAAAAGAAAAACGTCGCGTCCCTACCGGGAAGCGAACCTATATTCCCTGCTATACCAGCTGCCCTTGAAGACTGAGAAATTCTTGTATCTGAAAATGAGATGTGGCACGCGATATGACGCACAGCTAATGAGCATGAGAGGCTTAAGATTCTTATGGATGTGACGACACGTGTTTCTTCTGCCGCTTATTTTACAATGAATGGCGGGACACATGAATTAAAAGGGATCTAGAAGGAAGTGACTGTGGTACTGTTCCGGTAACCCCTCAATATGACGACGTGGAGTCCCGTAGACATTTACCAATGTTTCGGCGGTACGTGTTCAGGGTGGAACAGGAAACACAGTAACCTGACTCTCTGGACTCGAAGGTTTTCGCATCTGCGGACGTTAACTGCGAGATTCGCGGTCCTCACATCGGTCATCACGTGAAGTCTGAAGCACTCTGAAGATGGAGGTAGCAGCTCCTCCAAAATGTCGGTAAATTATTTTTTTACTGCTAGTGGGGTGGGACTAAGTCCCTTGTACTGCGGCCACTTCTGGCCTATTGTACCAGCGCCAGATGATAGGTGAGGGTGATTGTGGAGCAACTGGTGGAATGAAGATTGGCAGGGGAAACCGAAGTACTCGGAGAAAACCTGCCCCAGCGCCACTTTGTTCACCACAGATCCCACTTGACCAGACCCGGGATCGAACCCAGGCCGCCGCGGTGGGAAGTCAGCGACTAACCGCTTGAGCTACGACGCGGCCTGTCGATAAATGATACTAGACAGAGGTAACATGTACCCAAAACAGTGGCACGGGTGAGTTGCCTGGCTGGATTCCAGTTCCAAGCGTAACTCCTGGAAAACTTAGCTCCAGCCTGACCAACTCAGGAGCTAGATGCATAAGGCTACGTGACAGGAACGTCTGAGATCGGGCAACGGCTAGTTCGTTTTATTTAATTTCTAGTTTCTTTAACGCGACTCTCAGCAACTCAGGCTCTATAACGATGGGTGACTGGATACCAATGAACCAGGGATGTGGAAGGGCGCGGTCGCTGCCCGAGACACGCTCCCTACATTTGCTCGGAGGGACTGAGGAAAACAACCTCAGTGACGACAGTCGGTGTCCTGGCCGAGATTCGAACTCGGAAATTTCCGAAGTATACGTCAGAAGCGTGACTACCTGGGACAGAGCTTATGACTGCCGAGAGGGCCTCGAGACATGTCATGTAGGTCTATAGGCCACATGTAGGAGGCGGTGGTGCACCTCCCCTTTGGCGTTTAAGAAAAATCGGAAGTAAAAAAAGGGAATACATGTTATCAAAAATTAATTCTGTCAAGTGTAGGTGTGACCATCGACGGGGTTTTGGATTTGATATTGAATTTATTGACCACTTATACGTCATAACTACAAATAACCATAACATTGTCGCTGTTAATACACTTTACAAAATCACGCAAAGTCTTCTCCAGCTCACGTTGGCTTCACCAGTAGCTGCCTGGCAGCGGCTTTAACAATGTTTTTTTTTGGGGGGGGGTTCAAGTCCTCCCTGAACCGCTTCTCATTTCCAACTGTCACTTTCCTTCACAGACTCCCGTACAGAACTGACTCGGTTGCCCCAACTGTCTTCCTTATTAAGTCCTCGGCACGGCCCGAGCAGACAATACCACTCATTCTCGTATGCTAACCGTTTCCGCGGGAATGTGTTCGCGTCACCTAGCAATGGGTTGCGAAACCCCGTTTATTAAGAATCAGTTGCCCAAACAACGGCCATTGTTTAGCGACCATTACCCAACAAAACGATCCTGAACACAATTACTTGTACCATGTATGTTTCAATACACAGAAAACCAACTCTAGGGCGGTCCACTAGAAAATATTCTGAAAAGGCTCAAACGTAAAGCTGCAGGTAAATCCCTTGTTATCTCTGCTCCTAAAAACAACCCTGATGCTGATGATCCTCTGATGACCCCCACGGCCATATATATGAATTCTCTTTTGTATTATCCGTCAGATTTTATCTCCCTGATAATGACAAGTTTGTTCACCCCCGTTGCTGATATCTTATGCTGCAGCCAACAATTTACGACGCTTTAATTTTTACGACACTGCCTGTTACTGCCAACGCTGTATCAAGTCATGATATCAGCCTGCAGAGTCGTAATGCGCAAGAATCATTTTATTATGGCTACCAAACAAAGAGCATGATTACACACCAAACAAACACGGCAGGTATGTCCGTACCTCCTTATCTTCTCACGTGGAAGGCGGAGTTACGTAATCATTAAGAACCCGCTGACTGCGACTGCGACATCTTGACAGTATGCACGGGGGCACTGTTAGACCGCGAGATTGGAGGATAAAGAATGCCTAATGAGGAGCTTCATAATTTTAAAATAATTACTATAAGTCTGTGACGATGGTATATTAATACAATTATTGTGTTTCTGAACATTATCCATAGTCCTGTTTTAAGTTAAACACACAACGTTTCGGAGTCTGGATTCTGTCTCCGTCTTCAGGTGGAACCTACTCACTCAGATGGACCCAATGGATAAGTTCATATCTCCAACTGCGTAGGTTCCACCTGAATACGAAGACAGAATCCAGACTCCGAAACAAGGTTTTAAATAAAAACAGGACCATGAATGTCTCCAAACAAAATTATTCAGAATTTGTACTCAGCGCAAGATATCAGCGTCATCAAATGAAGGCGGATGTGATGGCCATATGCAGTACACATGAGGGAGGGAATAGCATAGTGCTTTGTTAGGAAAACCTGAGGGAAAGAGAACACTAGGAAGACCTATACGTCGATGGGGACGGTAGTAAAATATATCTTAAAGAAATAGGTCCGAGGGTGTGGACTGGATTCATGTGGCTCAGGATACGGACCAATGGAGGGCTCTGAACTTTCGGGTTCCATAAAATGCTGCGAATTTCTAGTCGCTGAGCAACTGTTGCTTCTCAAGAAGAGCTCAGTTCCATTGAGTTATTTAGTCATAACAATCAACTCTATGTATCAGATTTATCTCTGATAATCTGCCAGTTGCTCACTGACCGTTTACCGAGCCTAGTGGCCCCTATTCACGCAGGACGATTACAATGTACAACCGAAACACCCACGGCCTTGAGATCCAGTTTAATATTATCCTCCAGTCTTGTCCACATCTTGCAGTGTTCTATTCCTTCCAGGGTTTCCGGAACAAAATTTTGTATTTCTGTTCTCTCCAACTTCTGGCCACGCTAATAAAATTTGAAGAAAGCGACAAGTTAAAAAGTTTCGTTAATTTATTTACGCTTCATTTAACAGTGCTGTCCACATCATCATTCTTCTTCCTCTGGTTTCACGGCACTTTCAGTTTAGCCCCCCCCCAGAATTACCGTCCGCTCTGTTCTGTCTTCAGCTTTTAGTCTCCATCTCCTTACATCTACAGTTCCGGTATCAGCCTCTACGTCATCTAACCATCTCAATCGGGTCTCCCAACTTCTGGTTCAGTGTTGAGTAACATTTTCGGTATACCGGTATCTTCCACTGCGACATGCACCGGCCATTCCCGTCGCAATATCTGGCGACTTATGCAACTTGCACTTCCAGACTGCTTCTCATTCCTCGCAGTCCGCGTTCACATTTTGGCCCGTAAGTTCTCCTTAAAATCTTTCTTTCTCACGACATCGGAGTAGATGTCATGTTTCCTGTGAGTGTCCAAGCAGTTGCAAACTATGTTCTCACTTTCTTGCTCTTACTCATACACACCTTTCTGAGCATCTAAGTTGAGGTGTGAAAGCATTGCTTGGCAACTGCACATCTTTCATAAACGTAAAACGTAAAGCTATAATAGGCCGATGAAGCCCATACGGTTGTGAGACGTCGAGGCTCCCACATTTTGTGGACAATCGGCTCACAGATGGCGGTGAGGTTGTCGGCCTTACGCGCCGGTCGCCCTTTACCCCTAGAAAGATTCCTGATAGCAATTTCCGTTAGAGTCTGAGTAGATCCTATGGCAACAGTGCGGCAGGAAGGGTTCAGTCAACTGAAAAATCGAATGACATCGGGAACCGAACCCACGACCTTCCGGCTTGCAGTATAGTGATTCAACAAACTACGCTGCCGCGTTTCCTTATCTTTTATATCATATAACGTCCAATGGATTAATGAATTATGAATTGGAGAGCATTTGGAAGGAAGAGGTAATGAAACGCAGCCGTCTCCGAGCCGAGATTTCAACCCGCGATCTCCCCGCTACGAAGTGTTACCACCCCCACCCCCAAACGTTCAGTATGGCGGAACACTGCCTTCTGCAATGTGACGTGATACAGTCGGTAGCCCAACGTTTCGGAGGAATATTCTGACTTCATCTTCAAGGTAGAAGAGTAAGCCAGCAGGAAGCAAGCAGAGAGAACCACACCAGTCAGCCCAGTGAGCTAGTATTGGTGTCATCATTCCTTCCTTCCATGATGTAACTGCAACCACTACCCCACTACGTGTTGCTATATTCTCACGTGCAACCCGGAAGCCTGCAAACCACCACTAAGGCCCCCCATACACACACAGTTTGGCCTTCCGATCGACCTTACAGGCAAAACTGTGACAGTTTACCCCCTCCCTTTCCTCCCCATACACGCGCAGATAAAGCGACAGGCTTCATGCCACAATCACGGTCTTCCAGCCTATAATGTTGAGTCACACACGTCACGTGCTACGGTCCTGCAGGCAGAACTGACGGACTGACGGGTTTCCCACAGGCCAACAGTCCAAACGATTGGCCGGCCGGCAGCACCACACACGTCAGTTTTGCCTTTCAGTCTTCAACTGTACAGGCCGAACTGGAGGCCAAACTGTGTGTGTATGGGGGCCCTAAGGCAGCCAGACCTCATTACAACGTGTACTTCCTCTGCCAGGCCTCGCTGCCTACACAAACGGATAAAACCGTATTCTTGGGAGCTGTGCTGCGCTGACACACGACGCCTGCCAAGCCTATCCACTCTATATACCACGTCATACGTCATAACTTACGTAAGCAACGGTAAGTAAAAAAAGAAAAAAAGGTAAAGGTTTCCCTGTAACAGGCCGTGGAGGCTCATAGGGTTGTGAGATGTTGAGGCTCCCACATTTTCTCTAGACAATCGGCTCACAGATGGCGGTCAAGTCAGCCTTACGCGCCGGCCGCCCTTTACCCCCAGGAAGTTTCCTGGTACTCATTTCTGTTGGAGGCTGAGTCGACCACAGGGTCATAGTGTGGCTGGAAGGATTAGGTCAATTGAAAAAATGTCTAGTGTGTGCACGTCTGAATTTCCCACCGGCGTATGAACACTGAAAAGCATGTTGCAAATGTAACCTGGTCATTTTTTAATGACGATCCAACGATCTAGATCACTAACTACAACGATGCCGCAACCTCGTCCCACACCAGATGGATCATACCTGCATGGCGGGCCTGCATACACTGGATCCAAGTGCAGACAACATGCACCTTGCAACATCATTATCTTCAGCTTCAAGTTAAGGTAAAACCCAAGCTTCCCCTTACGAATAATTAACCCAAATAAATATTGTCACAATATTATACTGAACACCGCTCCATTTCATCCTGTAGTATTTACGATATACAACGTTTCGGAGGTTGGATCCGCTTAAGTCATCAGGTGAAAGAGGGGGAAATTATCTCTCAGATGAGCCCTTTGAGAGGTGCCAGTGATCGTTACCAGGTCCTTATAAGGGCCCAACTAAGCAGGAACTTTCTTCCCCCAATTACACCTGATGACGGAAGCATATCCAGCTTCCGAAGCGTCATGCATCTGTATACTGTGAATAGAACATGCCACAAATCTGTTTGGGATCATTAATTAAGAACCGTGCCACGAAGACGTGTGAGGGAATGGAGGTATAGCTGCATGTATTCCTAACCTCCGTACTAGATGCAGATCGAGTGGTTAGCTTAAACCCCGGCCGAATTACCCTCAGGGCAAGAGCCCATGAGACCCATTGGATAGGAGGCTAGGTGGGCCCTACAGCCCGTCTGGGCGCTGTTGAGAAAAGAAAAATGTCTTACCCCAGCGGAGAAAGTAACCCCGAATACTAAGTACGCCAGCCTCTACGTCCAGTCACTATACTGACTGAGCTATCCCGGTTCCCGTTCTCACAAGTAGGTCGCCTTGAAGCTCCGAATAGCGAGCTATGACTCAACATCTAACAGTTTCATTCAGTCCATAAAATCCGCCTACAAAACACGCCAATGAGCAACACAGTGGCACACACATTCCACAGCTAAGTGACAACGGGAAAGAACAGAGCTCCACGCGGTTCAGTCTTTCTTCACAACCTAACAGCTAAGAAATTCCCAGCACTCGATTGAACCCGAAGGTTCACAAGAGCCCGCCACCATCAGGTGTCTTGATAAAACTGATACACTGTATGTCAAAATTTCGTATCGCGTGTGAACGCGATTTTCCTGATTACAATAAATTGACCTTAATTAAAACAATTAACATCCCAGCAGTGGCGGCTCGTAGCTAAAATTAGTGGGGGTTTTGCTCCAGAAGCGCACAGTTCCATACAAAGATTTGGCTACTGACATTAAGCTTAAGGATTATATATTGTATTGTACAAGTATAAAGAAAGAATTAAAGGAAAAAGGACTCATTATATAAATGTTATCGATAATATCATGTGGAAATTGGGGGTGCTGCAGTTCTGCACTGCCTATACACGGGCCATCCCTGCATCTTCCTTATGTTCTTCTAACATCGTCTCAACCGGTCTCAACTACCGCCATATTATGACAGGATCACTATTATTATCTTCCATTGCAGAAGGCGAGTGAACGAAATTAAGAAATACAATCATGCAGTACGTCAGACGAACGTACCCACTTCAGATGATGTGAGCAACTAATCAAACATAAGTCCCCTCAGTGTGCGCCTGCTAATCTGGAAACCAGTTGCCTGCTTGAAATCGGCGATTTTTCTCGGAAATTGCGCTTGCAAGTTTCCTCGGTGCGCCCTCGCCTATACAGAACTACATTTTTAATCTTTACACTTTGAGAACTAGATAGGAAGAGAAGCGATTCTGATAGCAGCAAGCACTCCCACAAGTGAACGTCCTATATATCGTAGCCTGAATCACAGTGACTCAGAGCTGATAAAGGTTCTTTTTATTGATAGCGGGGTGGGACTAAGTCCCTTGTACTGCGGCCACTTCTGGCCTATTGTACCAGCCCCAGATGACAGGTGAGGGTGATTGTGGAGCAACTGGTGGAATGAACATTGGCAGGGAAACCGAAATACTCCGAGAAAACCTGCTCCAGCGCCACTTTGTCCACCACAAATCCCGCTTAACCAGACCCGGGATCGAACCTGGGCCGCCGCGGTACGAAGCCAGCGACTAACCGCGACCCTGATACAAAGGTTAGCAGACGACAATGGCAGGGCACTGCTGCCTTACCCACTGTTCGATATCCTGTAAGACAACAATGACGAGGCTTCACGTTCAGAATACTGGAGCAAGCACTGAAAAACAGGCCAAACTGTACGGTGTCGCATGCCTGAGTCTAGAAGCTACACGGAACACGTCGAACTGCTGCTTCGTCGCCACAACCGAACAGACAAAGCTCACTGACCTACATTCCCGCAAAGCAGCGCTTGACACAATAACAACACTAAACCTGTGCAAGATGTGAGCTTCTCACAGCGGTAACTGTGAGCATGTGACCCCGTGTTCTCCGGCGTTTCGGAGGAACGTGCAGCCTCGCCGCTCAGGGTGAAGTGCATGCCAAGTAATCAACCAGTAAGAACCAAGCACTAAGCACGGTCACCAGAAATAAGAAAATATACGCTACCTGCTTCGATTACTCTTCGACCCTGAAGATAGAGGCAGTCGCGCTCCTCAAAAATGTAACATATCGGACCACACGGCGTCACATCCCTGAAAACAGTACTCTTCAATACGATACCTCATTTTGTCGGGAAAGACATATTAAGATAATATTAAAACGGATCTCAACGTAATGGGGTATTTATTTATATTTTTGTCACCTACATCTGTGCCAAGGTTAAGAAGGCGTGGAGCTATACCTCCACTCACCTAAACTTTATAATGACGTGGTGCTCCAGTAAGCGCAGGGACAACTTTGCATTTTTAAATAATCAGAATTACGTTACCCCATTACAGGAGCGCACGCAACATTTTATTAAAAGCCCCGAAGGAAAAGGACCACAAGGAAGATCTACATGTAGATGGGAAGGTGATACTGAAATGAAGGTAAGACAAACAGGGATAGTGACGGGCTGCTGTGAACGCGGTATTAAGCCTTGGGTTCCATAAAACGCAATTAACATCCGAACTGGGTGAGTAACTATTAGCTTCTCAAGAAGGACTCAGCTCCAAGGACGCTTTTCTTACACTGAAACGACGAAAGAAATTTTCCTCTTCGAGTTTGTGTCCATCTGTGGGTGAGAATGATACACATATCCATATGGAAATAAAGGTAAAGTCGTCCCTGTGCTTAACGCCACCAAAATGTATGGAGGAGACATCGGCTCTAGTTGGTGAGTGGTCAGCTTCAAGCCCCGACCGCTTTACCCCTGGGAGAAAGCACCTGGTACGAGATTTATACCTATACTTATATATAAATATCACTGTAGAGCCTTTTTTGACCTTTAATAACTATAAAAAGAAAACACATTTTAGTGGTCAGAGTTCCTGGCTACAGATCCAGAGGTCCAGGTTCGATTCCCGGCGCTACCAGATTTTCTGAGAAGTAGTGGGTCTGGAACGGGGTCCCACTCAGCCTCGTGAGGATAACTGAGGAGCTATTTCATGCAAATAGCGGTTCCAGTCTAGAAAACTGAAATTAACGACCGTGGGGATGCCTTGCGATGACCACGTGACACCTTCTATCCTTTAAAGTTGGCACTAACTTGGATACAAGCGGCGGTCGCTCGGTCGGTATAGTTCGCTTGCGGACTAAAACCACGAAGTTTGTTTTTATAGAAGACAGAACTTGTATTTGTTTTTGAACGTAATAATGGAAGTTTGAAGAAACTGTCAAGTTTTGTCTCAACAGACAAGTGATTCATCTGCCTTCCTAAATACCACGTGTCTTTTAAAGTTATGTACTCAACTCTAAACAGCATTTTTCATTTTTCGAGCCGGATTAACTGTAACCGGACTGGCGAGGGTTCATTGTAGTTCCATTCTAATTTGTATTTGTATTTTCCATTATGAAATGGCTCTTTCTGGAATCAGCGTATAACAAACAGGACTCCTACATTAATATTCTCAGCTCTTTGATTTCAACGGGTCGCTCTCTAATGACAAATATCAAAATCCAGTTATTCACGAGCAACGTCCAGCCCACATCTGTAAGTGAACTAGCCCAAACAGCAGAAACAGTCTCACCCGGGAGAAAACTAAAATTTGTTCCATGACACGCAACGGCTACAGCTCTGACTCGACCCTGCCACGCGCCTTGCCCGCCTCACATCCCGTTCTCGGACCGCAACCTCCAAACAAACCGCTGGCTGAAGGCTGTGAAAGTGTTTCACTTGACTAAACCTGTGTAGCCCGGAGACGGAAAATGGAAGATGAAATGCTGCTGTGATGCTGACATGAAACCGGTGCGGAGGAGTTACGTTGCAAACCTAAGGATGAGGCACTCACTTCTGAACTACTCAGACCGGTTATGGGAAATGGCGCCGTGTAGCCCATTGAAAGTCAACCGACGTTTCGGAAGAACATGTCACCTCCAGCTCTGGGGTCGAAGAATAACCTAAGGAAGAAATCAGCATGAAGAAGGTAGCATGCACAACTTGACCGTGAATATGGAGGCGACATGTTCCTCCGAAACGTAGGGCTGACTTTCAACAGACTACAAGACGTCATATCCCTGGATACAGAACTCTTAAGCTTCATTTCTGTTAAGGTCTCACAGCGACGAATATTAACACTACTAGACTCTGGGATGTGATTCCGTGTAGTGTGGTAAAAACAGCAGCTTACCGGATTACAGGATGTCAAATCCCAAAGTTAGGGTTACTGCTGAGAGAACCTGGGAACCAACACATAAGCATAGCTCTTAGCTTGCTCCTCAATCCTGATGATAAGCGCATTAGATATCTCCGAAACATCGGGACACATTAACCAGACTAAATGGTGCCACATTCCATAAAATAGATTTGTATTGATGGTTCAGTCGGTATAGCGACTGGCTACAGGCTCTACGACTGAGGGGTCGGAGTTCGAGTCCCGGTAGGGTCCAGACCGGCCCTAAGATTCACCCAACCTCCTATCCAACGGGTACCGGGGTAAAGCGGCAGGGGCGTGAAGCTGACCACTCACCTCCAGTTATTGCCCAGGTCAAGAAAATGTGGATCTATACATCCACTCCCCATACACCTTCATTGGGTAGTTGACCACAGGGTCAACGTTTTATGGTTTGTTCAGTGAAGCCTTCAAGAGCTTCGTATAACGTCGAAAGAAGTGATCAGGAATTGGAAAGAACGAGGAAGAGAGCGGTCGTGGCCTAACTTGAGGCACCATTCTAGCACTTCTCTGAGAACGTGTGGAAAAAACATTAAATTCTCGGGTTCCACAAAAGGCATGCGGTTTCTTCAACAGGTGAGTGACTATTAACCTTTCAAGAAGTGTTCTGCTCCAGGATGTCAGTCAGAATGAACGTAAGCCACCGCATCTCGACAAGTGGCTGCCTTCCGCTTCGCAATGCGTGACAAGCTGCAACGCTCCTCACTTGTCGACCACTTCGGTTCGAACCTCAGCCGACACACTGATTATCCTGACACGTTTCTCGTACTTTTCTTCAGTACTTCAGGTCATTATATTAAATTAAGCCACTTCTATTTCATTCCAGTACTGATAAAAGGCATAGCTATCCCTGTAACAGGCCGTGGAGAGCCCATATGTTTGTGAGACGTAGAGGCTCCCAAATTTTCTAGACAATCGGCTTAAAGATAGCGACGAGATCAGCCTTATGCGCCTGACTCCCTTTAACTCCAGGAAGTTTCCTGGTACTCATTTCTAATATGCGCTGAGTCGACGCCAAGACCATGGTCCGGCTGGAAGGACTACGTCAATGACCTCATCGGAAATCGAATCCGCGACATTCCGGCTCGTAGCATAGTACCTCAGACTACGCAACCGCGCGTCCCCATTCCGGTACTGATATCATCCTTAAGTGGAGTACAGATAAATACAAATCATTACATGTGGCAACAGATGTCAACCTCTCGATCTTGCATAACCTACATTCCGAACAACTCTGGGCTACATAGAGCCAAAGCACTGGGCGAGTCTGTCACAAGGTAGTTCCTGCAATCCCACAAATTCTGTGTGCAAGCCACTAAAAACTTCTTGTAGTATCGGCAACCAATCGTGAAGCCGCGTGTGACCTACCGAATACTCACAAGGCGCCGCACAACCTGAAGCCAAGAGATACGGGAACACAAAAGCGTCAGGGCCCGAGCATTAGAACCTCGTCTCACCAAAACCTGCTCGTGCAGTTCTACCAAGCTCTGCATACCTCCAAGCTGCGGGGCTGTCGCTCTGCTTCTCAAGAAATCCTCTGCTTTTCATTAGACCGGAAGGCTCCATGAGCCCACCATGGAGCTCAACAATTATGGGCCAGTTCAAACCAATCCACATCGGCAAGCGATACTTATTTAAGTTTCGTCGACTATTACTCTCCCAACAACGCCCAGACCTCTCATACAGTACTGTCACGTATATTAGTGACTACAGACGGGGTTTCGATTGGTGAATACATTTAATGACCACTTACAGGTCGTAACTACAAACACTATCGCTGACATCCACGCTATCTTCTCAGTCTTCACTAGACGTGTTCTGGCAACGGATTTATAAGTCTCACTGCAACTACAGCACACATAAAGTCCTCACATTTCACATTTGCTCCGTAGATTCTCGCCGCCATCTCTTTTCAAACACTCAACTGCCACCTAAAGAGACTCTCTCAATTATTATTTCAGCTGGCCTGGGATCCTCGATATATAGCCTCGGGGCGGACCCAACAGAAAACGCCGTTTCCATCGTCATAACTCAACAATATCTTGACTGCTGCTTGTTACTTTGTTTCTGGGGAAACCTGTTTACCGAGTCGTTGCCTAGCAATGAATGTCTACTCTACCTCTGCTACTCCGGCTTTCAGGAGTAATGTCACAGTATCTTTCCTTGAAGTTATGCAGTACATTGTAATACCCTCCCTTAGGCCCAAGGGGAAAATGAATTCCTTAAGTTACAGATTCGACTGCATACACTTTCATACCACAAAAGTATCCTTACATTATTATGGTGAGGTGTGTGAGCCCTCAAACATCATGCCGGCAGTAACACGAGTACTGGTAGGATCTCCCCTGCCAGTCAAAAGGAGAGGGACAAGCACCTTACTCAGCTCAGTTCTGCGACTGCGCTGGTCATTTCCCAACTTCAGGTAATTTTAATACTGAGTCAGAGTTGAGGTTCATGGAGAGAACTATAAAGGCACTTGATGACGTATAGTCCGGTTGATATTCAAAGCCGTTTCAGACGAACACATTGCCTCCATCTTCAGGACAGCAGCAAGACGTAGCCAGCATACCTTCAAAATGGAGATGGAGGCAGTACGTTACTACGAAACGTCGGGGCTAACTTCTACCGGACTACATAGTATCACCTCCCACCATGTTGCATGCTACATAGTCACCGCTGTAGGACGTCAGACCCAACATTCTGCAAATGGTTTTATTATTATTATTATTAGATGGGGTGGGTTTCCCCATGCACTTAGACCAGTTATTGGTCCACTGTGCGTCCCCCTTTAATTTCTACTGTCGTCATACCTTACCGGTACTGGTGCGTGCTATCAGTCCCGTTCAGCCAACGAGGTCGGCCATCGGTACCTGATATTTCCCCCATCTACAGAGGCATTGGAAACTACTTGGGCGGGAAATTGTTGCCTAATTTTGCTCAGAGGTCTACTAGAGACATGAGGATCTTTTACGTGCCGTAACTATACGACACGGGACCCACGGCTTAAAGTCCCTCCCGGAGGACTTATTCCCTGAATTTTTCCGCCCTTAAAAATTCCACGACCTCCGCCGGGTTTGAACCCGCGTACCTTGAGTCATGAGGTGGGAACGTTACCCCTAGACTACTGCAAATGGTTACCAATATATCTTGTTCGTTTTGTTCCTCTATTTACTTATTTATTTTGGTACGAACAGTTAGGAAGGAGTCAGTCAGGGAAAAGTTGGTTGGTGAGTCAGTGAGAAGACTTCAGTGTGTGCCGTAGTGAACTGTAAAGCGTGTGAATTAGTGGAACTTACAATCTGTATCCGATTAGCAATCCAAACCCCGTCTACAGTCTACAACCATGTGAACAAAGCTGAGTCATTGATTGGATAGTGACGTAGACTGTTACGTCACCAGACTCCATTTCCAACATGAGGATGGGAACCAAATCGCCGCTCCGGAGATCTCGTATGCACGGGGGGTTTCTTCCGTAAGGCTGTCTACTCGAGGTAGGGCGCATTCTCACAGCCATGCTTCCGCAAGAGACAAAACTCCATCCTGTTCTTGTAGCGTGAACGAACAGATGGTGTGACGTCAGAGTTCGACGGACCAAAAAACGAGCAGGATTGAGGATGAAGAGCCACCAGATGCGCGCTTCTTAAGGGAGATGTGCCGGCATGCAGAACACCAAGTGGCAGGGCTGACGTAGGAACCAGTACGCCATTTCGAGACGTTACGGGATACATATGCGTCTACACTGCGTCATCACATAAATAAAAAAGTAAACTATCCTTGTAACAGGCCATGGAGGTCCATAGGGCTGTGACGCGTCGAGGCCCTCCAAATTTTCTAGATAATCAGCTTACAGATGGCGGTGAGGTTGTCAGCCTTATGCGCCGGCCTGCCGCTCATTACCCCCAGGAAGATTCATGGTACTCATTTCTGTTAGTGCCTGAGACGACTCCAGGGCCATAGTGCGGCCGGAAGGATTAGGTCAATTGAAAAAATCCAATGACCTCATCGGAACTTGAACCCGCGACCTTCCGGCTTGTAGCATAGTGCCTCAACCAATTATGCTACCGCGTGCCCCAGCAAAAAGGTAAATCTATCCCTGTAACAGGTTGTGGAGGCCCATATGGTTGTGAGACGTCAAAGCTCCCATATTTTCTAGAAAATGGGCTCACAGATGGCGGTGAGGATCTCACCCTTACGCGCCAGCCGCCCTTTATCCCCAGGAAGATTCTTGGTACTCATTTCTGTTAGAGGCTGAGCCAACCCCAGGGCCACAGTGCAGCTGGAAGGATGTGAATTGGAAAAATTCCAACAACCTCAACGGGAATCGAACCCGCGACCTTCTGCTTGTAGCATAATGCCTCAACGAACTACACTACCGCGTAGCTCCGACATTTTTGAGCAGTACTGAGGGCAAAGACAAGAAGGGTTAGAATTGGAACTGAAATCTTTGGACTAGAAGTTGGAATTCGAATTACAATGGTTCGGCCATGTGAGACAAATGGAGAGAACAAGGACGCCGAGCAGGCCACTGGAATTAAAGTTTAGAGGGAAGAAAAAGGACTACCTTGAACGACAAAAGTTTGGCCAGGCAGTGGAAAAGAGAGAAGAGCTGGCAAGAAGTAGAACTTGAAATATTACGGGAACAAACAGAAGAATGGGGAGACGTTTCTTTCATCAACCCCTCCCCCCCACCATAAAAAGAAAACGGTGGCAGAAGATGAAGTTGCAGGAGCACTCTCGTTTGGAGCATCACTCGTCTTCATCTAGTGCCGAGGTTAAGAACGCGCTGACGAGAGGTGGCTGTTATTTTGCGACGCCGTCAGTACTTGTCCCGGTGGAACTCAAATTTCTGTTGCTTCTGACACATTTGGCGTATTCTTTTCTCTTCACTTTTTTCCTCAATAGAATTCTATAAGACGAATTAAATGTTACGACGTAAGGTGTACCTATTATTAAATAATGTAATTCAATGTATAAACTGTCACGTGATAAGTGACTATAGACGGGGTTTTGGATTGGTAATCGGATTTATGGGACACAACACAGAACTCGCGAATACTACAAATCACTATCACACACAGAGTAACGTTCTTAGTCACGGTTTTCACTCCGCTGCTTGGTAACGTCTTCCAACAGTGGATGTTCCTCTGCTCCCGGCTTCATGTCCTCTCTGGCTGACTTCACACCAAACTCCTCATTTTCTAACTGCCGCCTCAGTACTCTGTGGTAATGGCAGCTGGTCGTCGTTATATAGCCTCAGCATGGACCGCATAAAACCAGCATTTCCAACAGTTACTCCACTGTTGCGTGTTACACAGTCGTTACCTAGCCGAATAGTCGCGGGTTCGATTCCAGATGAAATCACAGGATTCAACTGACCTAATCCTTTCAGCCGTACTATGGCCCTGAGGTCGACTCAGCCTCTAACATAAATGAGTACCAGGAGTCTTCTTAAGGGTAACGGGCGGCCGGAACGTAAGGCTGGAAACCTCACCACCATCTGTGACCAGACTGTCTAGAAAATGCGGGAGCCTGACGTCTCACAACCCTATGGGCCTTCATGGCCTGTTACGGGGATAGCTTTACCCAAAGCGGTTGCTACATATAGTATCCATTGGTCTTTAAGGGGTTAAGAAAAGTTACCGATCCAGAACTAACATAGCAAAGGATGATAATGGCGATGTATCTGCGGATTCCCACAACATTTTGAACAGGTGGAAGGAATTACTTCTCTCAGCTACTGAATGTACACAGGGTTGGTGATAAGGCAGATGAAAATACATGCAGTTCTGTCGGGCTCTGTTATCGATGGTAAAGAAGCTGGGGTGTAAAGTTGGGTACTCCATCTAGTGCCGAGGTCAAGAATGAGTGAAGCAACATCCCCGTTCCGACCTTAGGCCCCCCATACACACACAGTTTGGCCTTCCGATCGACCTTACAGGCAAAACTGTGACAGTTTACCCCCTCCCTTTCCTCCCCATACACACGCAGATAAAGCGGCAGGCTTCATGCCACAATCACGGTCTTCCAGCCTATAATGTTGAGTCACACACGTCACGTGCTACGGTCCTGCAGGCAGAACTGACGGACTGACGGGTTTCCCACAGGCCAACAGTCCAAACGATTGGCCGCCCGACCGCACCACACACGTCAGTTTTGCCTTTCAGTCTTCAACTGTGCAGACCGAACTGGAGGCCAAACTGTGCGTGTATGGGGACCCTTACAACTTCATGGTGTGGGGACGTGGACGCTACCTTCACCGTTGACATGTCACAACAAGGCGATCTGCAGCCTCGCCAATTGACAACTCAAGTCTCTCTACTCAGCCGCACGACCAGACAGGATCCAGAACAGGGGCAACGGCCAGCGAGCACTACACTTCTTCTGGGAAACGTCTCGGGTACAGACCGCAACAGCGCTCACAGTTCCGATACCTGGGGCTGTTCACCTGGAGGGATGGCGAGCTATATTTCCAGATGGTGTTTGGGGGCAAACTATACAGTTGGATGGATGGGTGGATCGGTTGGTCCGTCATCAACGTTGCCCATGCCATGAAGACATATAGGGGAGTGGACGTAAGCTCCACCATTCTTGACATCGGCAACAGATGGAGTTAAGTGATCAGCTTTAAGCCCCTTCCGCTTTACCCCGTGGAAATCGATCTCGGTACCCAATGGCTGAGTCCAGAGCAGGTCTGGACGCTGTGGAGAAGAGAAAAATCTTACCCTGTCTGGAATCGAAGCCGGGCCACCCAGCCCGTAAGCCCGTCGCTTTACTGACTGAGACCCAGAACAGTAGGAACATTTCCGCCTCACGACAATGTCGTAACGGTGTCACAAGGGCCGGGCTCACGCAGCGCAGCAGACAGAAGACAGAAGAGAAGATTCCGCAACGAGCACGCAGCACCATTAGCCCATCTTAATCTTCTGTTGAAAGGTACTGTACTACCTTCTGAGATGTGACACCGTGTAGTCCGGTAGCATTTCATCCATGCCTCAGAGGAGAATGTGGAGCAGGGATACAGCAGTCGGTACAGCGACTGGCTAAGGGCTGTACGACCAAGAGGTCGGAGTTCGAGTCCCGGTAGGGTCAAGAACTTTCTCTTTTCCACGTCGTGCAGACCGGCTTTGGGGGCTACCCAGCCTCCTATCCAATGGGTACCAGGGGCTCTTTTCCCGGGGGTAAATCGGCCGGGGCGTGAAGCTGGCCACTCACCTCTAACCAGTGCCGAGGTCAACAGAACGTGGATCTCTATATCCACTCCCCCATACGTCTTCATGGCATAGTGCTTAATTTGCTGAGCGCAGGGACAACTTTATCGGAGGAACATACTGCCTCCATCTTCAGAATCGCAGGGTAACCAAGCAAGCGGCAGACAGACATGCTTCCTGAGAACGGACACAGTGCGGTCCTTCTGAATGCCGGTGAAACTCTGCAAAGCGACACAGCGTCACATGCAGCACAATGTAAACAGACGGGTCTGAACACAACCCCCCGCACCCTTTCCGATTCCACGCGGCAGAGCCAACTCTGACATTCTGTTTTCTTGGGTTATTCAGAGCCGCCACATCAACTAACCAAATTAACCAAATTATGATGTGTGACCTGGGAGTCGCGTTTTGAATGCCTATGACTGCCAGAAACGAAGGTTAACTCTTCAAGTTAATGTAAACAACAACAAAATTCAGTTTCATCTACAGGGAAAGCTCATTACGTCTCTGTGAGTTTTGTGGTTCTCATGCCGGTGACTATGAATACTGCTGCCATCTTGAATCTGAGGCCGTGTAGTCTGGCAAATGTTTACCAACTTTCGGGGGAATTTGCTGCCTCACGTTCTGCACCGAGGAAGTTTCTCCAAAACGTTGACACATATCTGCAGAGCTACACCGCGGCAAGAAAGTAAAATGTTTAAGGCCGCGCCGTAGCTCAGGCGGTTAGTCGCTGGCTTCCCACCGTGGCGGGTTCGATCCCGGGTCTCATCAAGTGTGATTTGTGGTGGACAAAGTGGCGCTGGGGCAGGTTCTCTCCGAGTACTTCGGTTTCCCTTGCCAATCTTCATTCCACCAATTGCTCCACAATCACCCTCACCTATCATCTGGGGCTGGTACAATAGGCCAGATGCGGTCGCAGTACAAGGGACTTAGTCCCACCCCACTAGCAATAACAAAATTATCGAAAGCCTGACAGGAAGAGAGAATTTGGGGATCCGGACCGCGACCCACAGTTTAGACAGCATGCTTTAAACGTACCAAGTCAGGCATTCTCATGTGGAGGCTGAGAAACGCAGGGAAATTGTAAGCATTTCAGAGGATCCCAACCGGCAAACATAACCAGTACAAGGAACGAGTTACTCCTCTGTTCTACAGCCAGACAAACCCAGCTGTTGTGAAGCACCGGCTAAGTAACGTTAAGTGCCCATAGACGTGCGCCAATGGCTGCAAATAAGACAGAACAACGAGGAGCACTTGAGCTAAGCACGAATTCCGGTGCAATTATCACGCGAGCCTGCCTGTCTATCAACGCTCCCTGGGTCCTGAAATTCGTACAGAATTTTTCTACTGCGGCGACACGTCATAACTTGAATTGGCAACCTTACGGTTTCATTGTAGTCTCCTGGATGACGCTTCTTGAGATCACTGCTTACAGGGTTACACAATTTAACAACTTACACATCTTGAACATAAAGGTTACACTGGTAATAAAATTCCAAAGCTACTACATACAGAGGAGACCGGGCCTATCACACCATTTTACGTAAGCTATTTCCCTCATGAAATCATCGCACCTCGTGACGCTTCTATGTGAAAAGTAACACACCTACTGTCATGGAAATTCTCTGGCCGTGTGACCAGTAGTACGCTAATAGCATGACACTGTTGACCATGGGCAATTACCAGCAGCTGCTAATCCAGCATTCCTGTCAACGAGGGACAGACGCTGCAGAACCTGCAGTTCGTTCACCTGTGAAATTACATCCACACATCCGGATAATGACAGCCGCACTCATAACGATGTCTCCAACAGTATGTACCTCTGAAACGTAGGTAAAGTATCAAATTACATGGCGTCACATCCTAGTCACAGACGTGACAGCCACAAATCACACCTGGAATATTTTTTTTTATTGCTAGTGGGGTGGGACTACGTCCCTTGTACTGCGGCCACTTCTGGCCTATTGTACCAGCCCCAGATGATAGGCGAGGGTGATTGTAGAGCAATTGGTGGAATAAAGATTGGCAGGGGAAACCGAAGTACTCGGAGAAAACCTGCCCCAGCGCCATTTTGTCCACCACAAATCCCACTTGACCAGACCCGGGATCGAACCCGGGCCGTCGCGGTGGGAAGCCAGCGACTTCTTGAGCTATGGCGCGGCCTACACCTGGAATATGCTTAAAGCGCCCATCACAGTGGCCGTGCCGTCTAACGCATGAACTGTCTTCTCGCTCGAATGCATTGATGTCTATACACGTATTGTGTGAGTTTACTCTGTCTTTGTGATGTTCTGTGTATAGGGGCTGATCCCCCGTCCAAGGAGTCCTACCGACTGTGTATAGGAGTACAAAACAAAAACAAACTCCGTGGCCTGTAGTCCGCAAGCGAACTATACTGATCTAGGGACCGCTGCTTGTAGGCGAAGTTAGTGCCAACTTGCGGATAGAGGGGTCACGTGGTCAGCGCAGCGGATCCCCACGGCCGTTAATTTCTGTTTTCTTGACCGGAGCCGCTATTTCCTTGAAATAGCTCCTCAATTATCGTCAAGAAGCTGAGTGGACCCCGTTCCAGACTCACTATTTCTCAGAAAATCTGGTAGCGCCGGGAATCGAACCTGGACCTCTGGATCTGTAGGCAGGAAACCTGACCACTAGACCACAGGGGCGGTCGTGTATAGGAGTAAGAAACTGAAAAAGAGACCAGGGCCCAACAGAAAGGACTGTAAGGGCCGTAGATAGAGAGATGCTTAGGTTTATACTTAGAACAACCCCCCCCCCCGGTCAGGCCTCTTCACTTCAGACTTTTTCTACTGAATTCTTGTGTTTCTCACTAAGAGAAAATAAAACACAGTAGATGTGACGAGCAACTGACGGGAGCGAGCAGTCGGCTGACCCTGGGCACACGCCTCGAACGGTGAACAATAGCCAAGACTTGCCGTGTGAGTCAACACAGCCACAAGCAACAACGGCTGTGCTAGATGCTATCCGAAACCTCATTGATTAACAACACAACCTTATACAAACGGTTCTCAAACTGTTCCCCGCGTTACACCACTGATCCGCAAAGACATATCTAATGAAGACAGTTGTCTTCCTCAATAATCTGTTACATGCTGGGGTGGGCAGAGGTTGCCCGCACCTTATGGAATTCGGAGACAACCGGCTCCTTCACAGTATCTGCACCCTCACGTCCTGCTTCTTCAGCATCCATTTTAATATTACCCTCTCTTCTCTTCAAGTATCACGACTGAAGCTGTTTACAATTGTCTCATCTCCACGATGAGTTCTATATGTCTGGCCCATCTCACTCCTCGATTTCATCTGGTGAGAAGTACAAATCTCCATGGAACTGCCTTAATGAGGTATCCATGGAGATACCATCATCTTCAATCCAAGAAGGGGGGGGGGAGATCATGGTTTGGTGAAAACCAAAAAGGGGGGGGTAATGAATTAAGCACTGTGCCATGAAGGCGTTTGGTGGAGTGGATGTATAGAGCCACATTTTCTTGACCTCGCACTAGCTGGACGTGAGTGGTCAACTTCAAGCCCCATCCGCCTTAACCACGGGGAACGAGACCTCGGTACCCACTGGATAGGAGGTTGGGTGAACCCCAGAGCCGGTCTAGACGTTTTGGAGAAGAGAACATTCTTGAAACTTCCGGGACTGGAACCATAGGGCTGTGAGATGTTGAGGTTTCCACATTTTCTATACAATCGGCTCACAGATGGCGGCAAGGCTGTCAGCCCTACGCGCCAGCCGCCCTTTACCCGCAGAAATATTCCTGGTACTCATTTCTGTTGGAGGCTGAGTCGACCCCAGGGCCATAGTGCGGCCGGAAGGATTAGGTCAACTGATAAAAAACCAATGACCTCATCGGGACTTGAACCTGCGACCTTCAGGCTTGTAGAATAGTGCCTCAACCAACTACGCTACCGCGTGCCCCCAGTGAAAGTGAACACACAAATAAATAAATCAGAAAAAAATAACTGACAAGCAAAAACAGAACTTCACACCTTAACAAAAAGGCGGAGCTACGGAAGGACATAACTTTCTTTGTGTCAGGTTATCCCAGTACCCGGCTAGGGGCAGGTTCTCTAAGCGGGAGGAGTAATAATGACGGCAGAAGGAACGGCTGGAGAGCCTGTTCCTTACTTTCCCGTTGCATACCGAACAGTCTTCCCTATTAATAGGGTTCCTTTAATTAAAATATACACGAAGGGCCAAAGCAGATCTTACAATACATGAGGGTCCGTACACACGTAATCAGCTATTCTGAACCTTCAAGCCAGATTAGGTTACGCTGTGTTAAGTTTGGGCAGGTCGATCCGCATGGCTATGCCTGTACTCTGAAGTGAAGTTCCAACCTTCATGCCGGATATCTGTTCATAATTCCGGAAGGATTCCTAAGCTGCCACACTGCAGCGATGTATGATGTAGAACAGACGCGCAAAATCAGGGAGGGTGAAGGCCGTTAATGCAGGAAAGAAACATTACAGGCGCTTCAGATGCTGAGGATATTGGCACTAAGAGACAGGAAGAAGGGACAAAACGATTTGAGCCTGCTCACAGTGTAACTTCTACTACCAAACAAATAAAAACAACTCCGTGACTTTAGTCCGAAGTGAACTATACCAACCGAGTGACCGCGGCTTGTCGAACCGAAATTTATCGAATATATGATTAGCCACTGGCAGGTAAACTGTTTAGCTACGTACGTTACCGAAACAAGAAGCGGGACAAGAGTCGCACGATAACTCCCGTGCAGCGCAGATCTTGAGAGGCCAGTAGAAAGCCGCTCAGCTACTCACGGGATTCCCTCCGCCCTTTGTAGGACCCTAAAGGGCACTGCTGTGCTCACAAGAGCTCGCCACTGTTCCCTACATCGCATTCTGCGCCAGACGAATCCAGTCCACACTCCCACACTTTTATTTCAGATAAAAATTTTAATATTATCCTCTCATACAAGGCAAGGTCTCCTATCTGCTCTCTACGTTTATCCCAAAAAAAAACTTGTAATTGAGCTTCTCTGCTTTATTAGAAATCTTTACGAAATAAAACAAAAACGCCTGATATGGAGGTCATATCTGTCTGTCGATACATCAATTCTTTGCATGACGATAGTCGGCAATTTTGAATGTACCCCGTATCAACTAATTATTAAGTCTCATTTACACAGGGCGATAAATGTTTTGTTCCATGCATCCCATAGCAAGTTTCACAGATATGGCTGCAATTCGACAACGTGCGTTATTACGGCGTTGAAATATGATCTGTTCCTTTCATCTGATGCATTTTATCCTTTGTCGAAATGTCGCTTACAAATCGGACTCATATGAGCTTAATGGTATGCATGGAACGCCAATAGCAATTCCGTACAGGGCCGGGATAGTGCAGTCAGTATAGCGACTGACTACGGGCTTGACGACCGAGGGGTCGGAGTTTGAGTCCCGGTAGGATCAAGAAATTTCTCTTTTCCATGTCGTCCAGACCGGCTTTGGGGTCCACCCAACCTCCTATACAATGAGTACCGGGGGTAAAGCGGCCGGGGCATAAATCTGATGACTACCTCCAGCTAGTGCCGAGGTCAAAAAATGCAGATGCATACATTCACTCCCCCCATACGCCTTCATGGCGTGGTGCTTAATTAGTTAAACAGTATGGGGTTCATCGTGGCGTGGAGTTAACATCGCTTTGTATTCGTGAGGCTGCGAGTTCAAATCTCAGATGGGGGTTTATTTTTTTTATAATTTCCCTTCAGTTAACTGCTGGGACAGTACCTTAAAATAGGCCACCACAGTGTCCTGGCTAACCTCGAAGCGAATGTGCCAAATTAATTTAGGTACAACTTTTAAAACAACAACGAGAAAACTAATTTTACGATCTGTGCTTCTAAGGTACGAAGAAATGTCTTTGGGAAACTTGGTTAACCCCATAATTGCCCAATACCGAAAATTTCGACCTGTACGAGAAAACTGCTATATCTCAGAGTTTGTGACGTCTGCTGGCACTTCATCTGAACTACAGTAAGGAAAAAATTGGAGGATTTTTCCCCCTACATTTCGATTTCTTCGTGTGTTGTTACGCAAATGATTTAGTCGTGAAATTTTCACTCCTGACTTGCCAATGCACGAATGAAACTGAAAGAAAACAGAATGTTCTAATTGCGAGTACTTAAGACCTGTCGTCATGAGACAGTTACGAGGCACAGAGATGTACTAAGCCAGATAAAGGAGGGACAAGCTGGTACCAGAATGCTGAATTTGGTCTTACGGCATCGAATTGTAAGTATAAGTACAGATAGATTAATCCAGTCCTCTATTATCGAGCATGCGGCAACGTCTCTAGCAGTCGCGGGACACAAACACACAGACAGGAAGTCATTAATAACAGAAACAAGCTTCTGGAGATGTGTTACGGACAACACTTGAGGGCGAAGTCTGGAATAGGGTAATTCGAGATATGATGATGATCATGATGAAGTAGGAAAAACAGTAAATATCATGTGAACATCTTGTTAGTGGTTTCCTTTCAGTTTCATTAGTGCAATGGCAAGTCAGTGAAAATTTCACGACTAAATCATTTGCATAACAACACAAAGAAATTCAGATGTTGGGGAAAGAATTTTTTTTCCCTCTGGCGCTACAGCCCCAATTTGGACCTAGGCCTACCTCCGTGAAACTCTCCGTTTCACTTCGGTTTATTAGATCTTACACATACGGTAGGACTCCTTGGGCGAGTGATCAGCTCGTCGCAAGGCCTCTACCTGTAGACAAACACAGAAAAACGCACACAAACATCCATGCCCTGAGTGGGATTCGAACCCACGATCCCGGCTTCCGAGGTAGCGAAGACAGTGCATGCCTTAGACCGCTCGGCTACGGTGACCGGCTTGAGGAAAGAAGTACATTATCAAAAAAAAACTTTTAACAGAGCTTTTGCTGCCCACGTTATGGGAAGCCACTTTTAAAGAGTTCGTTAGTTGTTGTAGGCTTGGCGATGTCTCGCTTTGAGTGCTTGCACTTTCGTTATTGATATGGGAGTTGTGCGCCGTTACGTGGTCTGGTAATCACGTCGACGTATTTGTAATGTGGAAAGGACGATGTCCTGGGTTCGAGCCTTGAGAGTATGTCTCGGGGCTTAACAGGCCTTGCTTGACGAGAAAGGGTCACACACACAGTGAGGAAGTCCTCAGACCACCACGAAGCACTGATAGTTAATGTACCTGGTTTATTCAGCACATTACACGTTTACTTTACAACAGCAGTTCTATAACCGTTGCTAGGCTTTAACACATGTTGTATAGAAATTTGGATGACCACAGCACTAGGCAACGACGGACAGACTTCCAGCCTAATTGATGAGCGTTAATTCTCCATTACCTGTATGTCTCTCGTAGTCTCTAATTCTAACTTAACTTGTCTACTTGTCATCCGGAAATCAACCCCTTTAAATACTTAAGGATGACGCAATGTCCTGGAATCTTCCCCTTCGAGAATGTTCTCGAACTTTCTCGATGTATGACGTAACGCTATGGGACCTTCCAGACCCTCCTCGAAGCTTCTTTTAATTGTTTGCTGTCGAGAGAATTCTGGAAGCTTCCTTTAATTAGGCTGGCAGTGGGATGAGTAATCAACATACCACACCGACTATCAAAGAACTTTCCAGTATTATTTCTCCACTCTTTTCTGCGATACATCAGTTGAGATGACACAGTTTTATAATTGGATGAGGCACTATACTACAAGCCTCATCGATTCCCGATGAGGTCATTGGATTTTTGTTGGCATAATCCTTCCAGCCGCACTATGGCCCTGGGGTCGACTCAGCCTCTAACAGAAATGAGCACCAGGAATCTTCCTGGAGGTAAAGGGCGGCCGACCGGCGCGTAAGGCTGTCAGACTCAGCGCCATCTGTGAGCCGATTGTTTAGAAAATGTGGGAGCCTCGACGTCTCACAACCCTGTCGGCCTCCACAACCTGTTACAGGGACAGGTTTACCTTTTTTTTTATCTAGTTCGTAATATATAACCGACGTAAATGTTTCTTAACCCTTGATGAACGACGAATGTCTGGCTCTTACATATATGGGTTCAGTAAAGCCATGCTCGTTCATATCGAAGCTAACACACAGCATAAAGCACTGGCGTCTTTTTCGCCGGGGGCAAAACGCCCGATGCGTTTCGCTGACCCATGACCTTCATCTAGTACCGGGGTCAAGAAGGTGTGCAGAAGACCGTAAATGCCAAAGAGACACCAAGACTTACTGACTGACCGTCAGTCGCAATGTGATTTTGACTTTGTACTGAGCCTGGACTGACAGAGGCCCTGTATATATTTAATACATTTATTAACATATAAAATGTAAATATCCTTTACATTATGACAAATGACTTACTACTGCAGACAATGACTCTGACAAAAGACAGACCCGTCCTCTCGTCAGAGAGGGCGCCCCACACTAACAAGACCTAAACTGTCAAACAGTAATAAATATCTGGTCGTAAGCCCCAGATTGGGCTCGACACCAAGACTGACTGACTGACTTACCGTCAATCGCAATGTGACTTTGACTTTGGTTCAGAGTCCCATGGAATCAGAACCAAGAATCGATGTACTGGCGAGGACCAGCAGCAATTTAGCAGTCAGTGTTGTCGGGACAGTTCAGAGTTGCAGTTGTGAGAAGTGAGACGCTGGTAACAGAGGCCGGGGACAGTTCGGGAACCCAGAGGAAGAGGAAAGTCTGCCGTTGGCAGTTACAGTGATCTCTGGAGTACGAAATACGGGGATCATTTAGTGAGACGCGTCTCAGAGCGACAGAGGGATGCTAAGATTACAAGAAGACATAAGAGATCACAGAATGTTTCGGAGGAACATACCGCCTGCATCTTCAGGGCTGAAGATTTAACTGGGCAAGAAACCAGTAGAAGCACGGGGTACGTCCGAAACGTCGAGCTCCCTCTCAACTACATGGCATTCTTTCTACTTCTTCAGGACAGGATGAACAATAGAGCGCCTACGCTGTCTTCTGTCACACTTCAGTTAACTCCCACAAAACTGTACAGTCTTTAAATGCTCGTCCTGAACAATTTCAGTAAGGTAACCATACAGGTAGACCATGGAGCCCGCTTCACGAGCTTACAATGAAACCAGAATATCCAACAATGTAAAAATACAAATTACGCGCCTCAAGATGAGGCTGTTCTTAAAAACTGTTTTTCATAAAAACGACGACTGAGAGACTACTGCTGGGAGATCCATCTACCGGCAGAATCAGCACTACCTGCAACAACACTGTGCTGCTTTCTGTCAGCAAAATGCATTATCATAATCTCCACTGCACCATACTGAATTAATTAATTAACGAATGAATGTGTAAGCAACTAACTTCAAGAAGCCAACAGTTGCTCAGCCACTCAAGATATCAGCATTTTATGAGGCACTGAGGCTCATTACAGTGTTCATAACAGCTCGCTAATGAACCTTATCCACAGCCAGTCTACGGAGGACACGCGGGAGGGTAGTTGGTTGAGGCACTACGCTACAAGCCAGAGGGTCGCGGATTTGATTCTCGATGTCACTGAATTTTTTAATTGACCTAATCCTTCCAGCCTTATTATGGCCCTAGGGTAGACTCAGCCTCTAACAGACCTGAGTACCAGGAATCTTCCTGGGGATAAAGGTCAGCCGGCGCGGGAGGCTGACCTCACCGCCATCTGTGAGCCGACTGACTAGAGAATGTGGGACCCTCGACGACTCACAACCGTATGGGCCTCCACGGCCTGGTACAGGGATAGCTTTACCTTACTTCTACGTATCTTTGACGATGAGTTAAATGGTCTTATGAAGTTGAACGCAAGTTCGTAAGCAAATTTGGTTAACTGCAGCCCCGCTTGGACAAAACTTCTGGCTGCGCCCATGTAATGAAAAATCTGACAATTAGTAGTCTTCACATATTATTTCAGGGGTGACCAAACAGAAGAGGGAACGACGTGTCATACCACAGGCATGCGAGACACGGGAAATACATAAAGTGTTGATCAGGAAACCCAAACATAAGAGGTCACTTGGGAGACGTTTATGATGCATCTTGAAGAAACGGTGTGAACTGGACAGGGGGCAGTGATGGGATCTGTCTGAGCCACTATTAGCTTCCTGGAGATGGTTACATTAACAATTAAAAAAAAAAGATACTTGCCTTCTGGGTATGGGTCCTCCCTCTGAATGATATCCATGAAGAAGTTGGTCACTTTGTACAGGTTGGCCATCCCGCGTGCATTGAACTGCGGTGAGGCCTGATACGAGAGCGTCAAGTTGGGATCACTGTAGCGCACAGGTTCTATCATCATCTCCTTGCGTATCGCATCTTCCACATGACGCACAACCCCCCTGAGACCAGAGTAATCTTCAGCCCTCACACACTGCACCACCAGCAGCACCATCACACACACCGAGGCACTGCGGCCGCCCATTGTTACACTTGCACCGAACTACACCGCGGCATCTCTGTCACTGACTGCACTTGCCACTAGTAGCAGCAGGGAGCAGGGAGTTCCAGTAACAAGTGGAGGGGAGAAGCTGCCGATCTGAGCGCTGCTCATCTCTTTAACACGGCAGGACACGAGCCATTGGAGCCCCGGCACATCTTCAGTCCTGCCCTCCGCAACCCGCCAAGCCTGAACGGCAGCTCCTTGCTGTAATGACAAACATTTCATAGAATCAGTCACATGTAATCACGTCATGAACACGTCGCCGAATCTAGGAAATCTTACGGAAATGCTGACTTGAGAGACGGGATGTGACGTTAATGGACCCCGAGCTGTTAACTACCGGATGTGCGGGTTCGAACACAGATGAGGGCGTGTAGAACACGTAGTGGGCAAAATGGCACTCGGGAGGTTCTTTCCAAGTCCTTCAGTTCCCCCTGCCAATTCTCAATCAACAATTAAAGTCAGTCGGCCATGCCCCATCTGGGGCCCAAAACCACATATTTGTTACTCTCAAAGCAGTTGCGGGTTTCTTGCCGTGGGGCGCACTCTCTGACGAGAAGACGGGTCTGTCGTTTACACCTGCTGCTGGCCCTCTGCAAGGCAATCATTCTCGGGCCCCAGTGCCGCGGGAGTCATCACCATATTTTACTGTCTCAGATTCGAGACTCCCCCAGCCTGGAGGTCCAGGTCCCGGCAATTATATCCCCCTAGGAACAGGGTGGCCCAGTTATAACCCCAGGCACTGGGTTCCCTTCCGTCGCCTCCCACGTCTCGCACGGCTAAGGTGGAGGTATTCGAAACCGCCTCCACACGGGCGTCAATCGAAGGAACCGTCCACATTCGTGTAGGACCCGGGGCTGATACAACAGGTACAGCAGTGACCGATGTAACAAGGGGATTCAGTCTCCCCACAGCAGTAATTATGAAAAGCTTGAAGAGCTTTCTACACAGTTGGTACTGGGTGCTCTCCCCGGGGCGTGAAGCTGACCGCTCAAGATAGCAATGGGTGCAGCTGATACATTCACTCCCACATACGTCTTCATAGGTAGCAAGCACAGGGACAACTTTAACAGCCTTCTAGAATGCGACGCCATGTAACGTCGTAGTTCACCGACGTTTCGGGGAACTTACTACCTCTATCCTGAAAGGTCCAAGACAACGATGCAACAAGCCCAACTGGCAAGTTTGCTTCTTGCACTGCTGTTTGACCCTGAAGATGGAGGCAATAAGTTCCTCTTAAAAGTACGCGAACTTAAACCGGATGATATGGAGTCACATTCAAGAACACAGGACTCGGAAACTGGAAATGGTGGAAATCCCATGAAAGTTAAGACTACTAGTGTCTTCTGTGATATATATACCAAAGTTTCGGAGGAACTTACTGCTTCCATCTTCACCGTGATGACGCAGGCAGCAAGTTCCTATAAAACCCTGATCTATCTACACGGCATGTCATCCGAGAAAATCGTAATCTTCATATTTACCAGGGGAAAAACTTCAAATCTCTTCACAGTAAAGGTTTCTTAGCTAACACTTTTCCTTCTCAACTACGCACTACAATTAAACCAAAGGGGACTCGCATGTCCAGAATACAACGAGACACACCCGATGTTCTAGTGTGATATTTCCAGGGCTGGATATGAGGGTAGACTTGGGTAGGCGCCGTCTACTCAGTTACAGCGCGCTTCATTTTGAAGGAGCTATTTTCCGTGCCTTAAGGAGTCGAACTATCGTACCCGACGTTACACGTGGGACAGAATTCATGGGCCTACAATGTAACGATTTAGTTTTAATTTTTACCCTGTTATGGAGAGCGGCCTCCGTAGTCTAGTGGTAACGTTCCCACCTCATGACTCAAGGTACGCGGGTTCAAACCCGGCAGAGGTCGTGGAATTTTTAAGGGCGGAAAAATTCAGAGAACAAGTCCTCCGGGAGGGACTTTAAGCCGTGGGGTCCCGTGTCGTAAAAGATCCTCATGTCTCTAGGAGACCTCTGAGCAAAATTAGGCAAGTTTCCGGCCCAAGTAGTTTCCAATGCCTCTGGTAGATGGGGGAAGCATCAAGGTACCGAGGGCCGACCTCGTTGGCTCAACGGGGCTGATAGCATGCACCAGTACCGGTAGGGTATGGAGACTGGTAGAATATCAAAGGGGGACGTACAATAGATCAACAACTGGTCGCGGTGCATGGGGAAACCAACCCCCTCCAATAATAATACACTGTTATGGAGAGTATACGCAACTCTAAAAAGCTATTTCCATGCCTCATTAATTTCACGATCTATGTATCATATCCGCATAGCTTTACATGTATTTACCTCATAAACAGGGGGCAATCCCGCCATACTGGAGGTAAGAAGACGCGCTGTATGTAAGACATGCGCCGGAGACAAACACTGATAGACGCAGCACCTCTACTGAGGGCAATGACGCGCGCAGAATTAGATTGACGTGACTTTTCTGGGTTCTTCTTTCTTGTGATGATACATAGTATGAAGGTCCTACTACGTGAAGGTCATATAACATGTCACTTGACAGGAATGTGTATGCATAAGAGGCGCATCTGATTTTTGAACGCCTCTGTAAGGACACGTACGATACTTGCAGCATAAATATGCGCTTCCCGGTGTTACGGACAGTCAACGTTTCTCGAAAGACCTCCTAAAGCGAAGTTGCGTAATGTCAATCCCTATTTCCCATATGCAGAACGTTATAAATGGTGACTGCGTTTCCAAACTACAAAAGAAATATGTAAGATTTGAGGCTTTCACGGCGGTGACCATGAAGAAGNGCAAAAAAAAAAAAAACGTCAAGCTATCCCTATAACAGGTCGTCAAAGCTTCCACATTTTCTAGACAATCGGCCCACAGATGGCGGTGAGCCTGTCAGCCCTACGCTGCCCTTTGTCCCTAGGAAGATTCCTGGTACTCATTTCTGTTAGAGGCTGAGTAGACCCCAGGGTCACAGTACGGCTGGAAGGATTAGGTCAACTGAGAAATCCAATGACCTCGTCGGGAATCGAACCCGCGGCCCTACGGCTTCTAGCATAATGTCTCGACCAACTACTCTGCCGCGTGCCACCTCCGCGAGCAAAAGACGCTGAGAAAAGCCTTAATGCAGCCTCAATCTGCGTTTCAGAATTGAGTAATCAGCTTCGCGTTCTTGTCGCTGTGATACCGGCACGTAAAACGGTCCGGGTGCGCTGCCGCCAGGAATCGAACCCCTGGCGTTCACTTTAACCGAGCAGGCTAGTCTAGTGCTACAGCTCTACACTTGTATTCTGGAGATGGTCCGTTCGTATCCCGGCAGGGACACTAGCTATCCTCGCTGAGGGTTTCCGTGTTTTTTCTCACTCCACCTAAGCAAATGACGGGAAAGTACCTGGACCGCTTCCTTGCAAATCATTTCCAATTCATTATTCATCAATCATCAATGTCATTAAAGGCTGTACAGTCTAGACACTGCAAACGACGTATGAAACAACCCAATCCAACAGCATTAAATAAATACAGACGTACACTAAACCCTCGATAATCCGGATCGAAATATGACAGATGCTGTTCACAGGTGTGCACATACTTTAAAAGACACATCGAATGTAGGAAGGCAGATGAGTCACTTGTCTGTTCAGGCAAAACTTGACAGTTTCTACAAACTTGCATTATAACGTTCGGAAAACTACTGAGTCTTCTGAAGAAAGCAGTCTTCTGGGATTTGGCACCGTGTATAAGTGGTGTTTACACCACTTATACACGGTGCCAAATCCCAGAAGACTGCTTTCTTCATAGTCACCGCCGTGAAAGCCTCAAATCTTACATCTTACATACTGAGTCTTCTATCGATGAATAAATGTATTGCCTGTTTATAGTTTTTAAATAAAGATTCTATATCGATATTTTTATTTATTTATTTATTTTCATCAGCACTACTTACGTAATTAAAGCTTTCATTTATTTGTGTTCTAAGTCTTTTTTTTAAGGCTACCTTCTGCTTCACTAATCCGGGTTATCGCTTAATACGGATGACCTCCCCCCATTAATCTGTATTAACGAAGGTTTACTGCATTACAGCACGTGGCCTGGCATTGTGACACGTAACGTTTACTCTAAAATAAATACAACATGGTACGTGAATGCGCATGCGGCACGGCCTTCAACTTGCAAGACGGAAGTAATAAGGGCTACATGACTAGCACGACTAGCGCTCTACGCAGGTACAGTTACGAAACATTTGCTGAGTAATGCTTTCGAACCAATTTACTGAGAAATTCAATGCGACAGATGCACTTAATATGTCAACCAGAAATACAGAACCTGAAACGGCCGTGAAAACGAGAACTACACAACAAAGCAGTGACCACAGAGCTTACACAGTGGACAGCAGCAACCCGGACACCTCTACCGGAACCAAGTTCCTTGTGCGTTCAACGGAACGTCTGTGCAACGGGAAGTCAGACTTGAACAAGGTAAGGACACCTAGAGGTACAGCTTAGCAACCCGGCTTGTGCGTTCAACGGAACCTCTGTGCAACGGGAAGTCAGACTTGAAAAAGGTAAGCACACCTACAGGTACAGCTTAGCAACCGGGCTTGTGCGTTCAAAAGAACGTCTGTGCAACAGGAAGTCAGACTTGAACAAGGTAAGGACACCTACAGGTACAGCTTAGCAACATGGCTTGTGTGTTCAACAGAACATCTGTGCAACGGGAAGTCATACTTGAACAAGGTAAGCACACCTACAGGTACAGCTTAGCAACCGGGCTTGTGCGTTCAACGGAACCTCTGTGCAACGACAAGTCAAACTTGAACAAGGTAAGCACACCTGCAGGTACAGCTTAGCAACCGGGCTTGTGCGTTCAACGGAACCTGTGTGCAACGGGAAGTCAGACTTGAACAAGGTAAGGACACCTACAGGTACAGCTTAGCAACCGGGCTTTTGCGTTCAACGGAACCTCTGTGCAACGGGAAGTCAGACTTGAACAAGGTACGCACACCTGCGGGTACAGCTTAGGAACCGGGCTTGTGCGTTCAACGAAACCTCTGTGCAACGGGAAGTCAGACTTGAAAAAGGTAAGCACACCTACAGGTACAGCTTAGCAACCGGGCTTGTGCGTTCAACAGAACGTCTGTGCAACAGGAAGTCAGACTTGAACAAGGTAAGCACACCTGCAGGTACAGCTTAGCAACCGGGCTTGTGCGTTCAACGGAACCTGTGTGCAACGGGAAGTCAGACTTGAACAAGGTAAGGACACCTACAGGTACAGCTTAGCAACCGGGCTTTTGCGTTCAACGGAACCTCTGTGCAACGGGAAGTCAGACTTGAACAAGGTACGCACACCTGCGGGTACAGCTTAGGAACCGGGCTTGTGCGTTCAACGAAACCTCTGTGCAACGGGAAGTCAGACTTGAAAAAGGTAAGCACACCTACAGGTACAGCTTAGCAACCGGGCTTGTGCGTTCAACAGAACGTCTGTGCAACAGGAAGTCAGACTTGAACAAGGTAAGCACACCTGCGGGTACAGCTTAGGAACCGGGCTTGTGCGTTCAACGAAACCTCTGTGCAACGGGAAGTCAGACTTGAACAAGGTAAGCACACCTACAGGTACAGCTTAGCAACCAGGCTTGTACTGAGCGGGTCGCCGCAGCGGTAACGCTCTGACTTGCATTCGAATTAGGAAGTTACTAGACTCTACTTACAGCGTACGATAGAAACCGAAATTAACATACCAGAGATCTCGGCGAACAAATTGAAGCGTTATTTAATAAAGTTATCCCTGTAACAGGCCGTGGAGGCCCATAGGATTGTGAGACGTCGAGGTTCCAACATTTTCTCTAGACAATCGGTTCACAGATGGCGGTGAGGTTGTCAGCCTTACGCGCCAGCCGCCCTTAACACCCCAGAAAGATTCCTGGTACTCATTTCTTTTAGAGGCTGTATCGACCCCAGGGGCATAGTGCGGCTGGAAGGATTAGGTCAATTGAAAAAAAAATCCAATCACCTCATCGAGAATCGACGCTTCGGAGTAACCCATCGCCTCCATGTTCACAGGGGCGATATGTTCCTCCCAAACGTCGGTTGACTTTTAACGGGCTACACGCCGTTTATCGCGGAAGACATTAAGTCTTGGTGAAGACAATTAGTTTCAGGTCAGGAATACTCACGGCGCAGAATATGCATGAGATGCGGCGATGGATGTGTAAAGTGACTGATAAAACGTCACTTGGACTTGCTTGTTACGTTCTCTGTCAAACTGTAATATGTTTTTTTTTAAAGACGCTGATAGTGTCAAGACTATACGATTTGGAGGGTCGGTGTTCCACCCCCCTCACTCCAACATTCGAGCATCACCGTGACCGCTACATCAAATTATGGTCAGTCACAATGCACAGTTATAGCTGACCCCGGTACTGAAACCCACTGGCGTATCCTTCAATGCCACAATGAATAAGCCCTCAACTCAAACCATCCAAGCCTTTTGCGTATGAGAACTGCGTGCATCGCCGTGCAATCTGGTACAAGTTCACCTACCAAAACGCACGGCGTTACAACCCAGAAGAATGCACTCTTCGGAGTTACACCTGTAAGAACCTCAAATCCCTAATGCGCGGTTTCACAATTACGGCTGTGACCACGCGCAGTTCTCGCGAATCACTGAGATCCAATATACAAGTAGATGCTTTCGGAAAACGTAGCTGCAGTATATGAACATTTCCTGTAAGTTTAGAGGTGCCAGGATAGCTCGGTCGGTATAGCGACTAGCTACGGTCTGGATGACAGAGAAGTAGGAGTTCGAGTCCCGGTAGGGTCAAGAATTTTCTCTTCTCCACGTCGAGACCGGCTCTGGGGCCCACCCAGCGTCTTATCCAATGGGTACTGGGGGCTCATTCCCCGGGAGTAAAGCGGCCGGGGCGTGAAGCTGACCACTCACCTCCGACTAATGCCGAGGTCAAGAAAATGTGGCTCTCTACATCCACTCCCCCCACCGCCTTCATGGCGTAGTGCTTAATTAGTTAAGCACAGGGACAACTTTACCCTTTTTACCTGTAGGTGCAGAGAGGCTGCGAAGCTATTTAAATTCCTGCTGTCACCGTACAGCCTGATAGCGACTGCAACAGTGACAGGACTGGGTTAGCGCAGATCTATGAATATTTTACAGGGCTGCGATGTCACAGAGTTTGAGAACCCCTGCCCTGTGTATGCGTGGTATTCACCTTATGGCTGACGAGGCACGGAAAATTCAATTCGCAAAGGTAATTTCATGGCAGACTGGTTGAACTGCAATCACCGGGATGATGGGGGGCGGGAGGGGTCGATATTTCTAATGTAACCTCGCACTCAGATTCCAGTGCTCTCGTTTCCCGACTAGACCACACATTTAGGGCATTACAAGGAACCTACAGCCCATGGGAAAAGGTCATCACATAACACCGCGCCAGGCTTCCCTACAAATGAATGTGGATGAAACTTGGTATCCAGCTTCTACTGTAAATATAAAACGATCCATGTGTTTATTTAAGTACCACGCCATTAACACACGTAGAGGAGTGGAAGGGACCGCCTTTGTGGTCTAGTGGTCAGAGTTCCTGGCTACAGATCCAGACGTCCCGGGTTCGATTTCCGGAGCTACCAGATGTTCTGAGAAGTAGTGGGTCTGGAACGGGGTCCACCCAGCCTCGTGAGGATAACTGAGGAGGTATTTCAAAGAAACAGCACCTCCGATCTAGAAAACCGAGATTAACAGCCGTGGGGATCCGTTGCGCTCACCACGTCACACCCTCTATCGGCAAAAGTTGGCACTAACTTCGCCGACAAGCGATGGTCGGTATAGTTCGCTTGCGGATTACAGGCCACGGAATTAGTTAGAGTGGAAGGAGATCTTGATAAATTCGGTCGAGGTGAGTGGTAAGCTTCACGTCACGGCTGTTTTACCCCCTAGTAACCACTAGATAGGACACTGGATGATCTGGTCATGGTGGAGGGAGATATCCCTTGACCGGAACCAAGTTCTAACCCCCGCCCGTCCAGCCCGTAATCTGGTCGCTATACCGGCTTCTCTACATTAAGAGTCATGTACATGGAATTCATAAAAAACCTGTCAGGATACTTGTTGTCCCAGCCGAGATTTGAACCTAGCACCGACCTAATTCGAATCTAGAGCTTTTACCGCTATGCCAACCGGCTCGATGACATTCCAGTGATTCTTCAACGTTACGCTCTGCCGGCAACAGTGCCTCAACACCGGACAACGCTGTCGTGATTCCCTGCCGACGAGCCCATCCCCCGCCATGGGAGCAGTGGCCTGGCTACAAGTGACTTAATTCCTCCGCTGTTGCGACAGCTTCCCGGAACTGAACATTGCGCGAGGCAAGGTTATACGAACCAGAGAAGGGGTACCGGCGATGAACAGTCTCCAGGTTGGTTAACGACGCTCTCAGAATACAGTTTATGCATAGATAAATTGGAAAGGATCTGGAAGAAATACGTCGTGACCTAAACGCGGTACTATCCCCGCATTTGCCTTGAAGGACCGACGAAAAACCACGATAAACCTGTCACGATAGACGGTGGTCAAGCCGAGATACGAACCAGAATAGAACTTCCAGAGCGGTCAAGCGGTGGACCTGTATTCCACGGATGGCAGATCGTAATCTCGGAAGGAATATGCATATCCTGAGGTTTTCCGTGCTTTACCTCCGTCCCCCAAAGAACATACCGGGACAGTACCTTGATCATGGCCAATCGCTTCATAACATACTCTCTCCAACTGAACACTGATGTGTCATCGTACCATTCAACGTAGGAGCTTGGCAAATCGACTGCCTCATAAATAAACCGCACAAATATGGCAGAAGAGTAAGTCTACAGGACACAGCGTCTGCACTGGAACTTTCGCCATGGGTAAAACGCCGTCAGTGCAAGACTCAGCACGATCAACCACGGTTTCAGTATCTCTCAGCACTGAATGGTGAGGTGACACGTCAATGATGACTTGAAAAGGATTTGAAACGGAGATGTCGTGGCCCGATCGAGGTACTATCACAAATTTCCCCTTGAGGGAGCGAGGAAAACCACACAAACCCTCAGTCAGGATAACCGGTGTCCCGGTCGGTACTGGAGTCGACTGCCAATCAACACGAGTCTACGTCATCAATCTGTTCTCTCAACAGTGGTGAAAGGTAAATCTAACCCTGTAACATACCGTGGAGACGTCGACGCTGCCATATTGCCTAGACAGTCGGCTCACACAGATGGCGGTGAGATTGTCAGTGCCAGCCGCCCGTTACCCCAGGAAGATTCCTGGAACTCATTTCTGTTAGAGGCTAAGTCAAACCCAGGACTATAGCGCGGCTTGGAGGATTAAGTAAATTGAAAAAAAAAATCCTCATCAGGACTTGAACCCGCTACCTTCTGGTTTGTAGCACAGTACCTCAACCAACTACGCTTTTGGGTGCCCGCCACATATAGTGGTACATCAGACGTAGGAGTTACAGCGCTTCCGAGGACATATCCTAAATCGAGTCATTATAACATGGGACGTAAAGGGTTACGTCTCCTGGAGCTAACGGTTCAGATCCATTTTTCAATTTTACATCCCCTATTACGCAATAAATATGTCGCTTTTATTGTAAAACCAATAAAGAGACATCAAGTAACGGTTCTATCAAACGTTTCATTATTAGAAGTACTAAATATAAGTTAATATTTTACCATGCAGAGCTACCGGAGCATTTACAGACTTCATAGTTAAAAGGTAAAGTTGCCCCTGTGCTCAACGAATTAAGTACTACGCCATGAAGGCGTATGGGGGAGCAGATGTATAGATTCATATATTTTTTACCTCGGCACTAGCTGGAGGTGAGTGGTCAGCTTCACGCCCCTGCCGCGTTACTGTCGGGGAAAGATCCACGTTCACCCACTGGACAGGAGGTTGGGTGGACCCCAGAGGCGGTCTGGACGATTTGGATAAAATTCTTCACCCTACTGGGACTCGAACTCCGACCCCTCAGTCGTCCAGCCTGTAGTCAGTCGCTATACCGACTACGCTGAATTAATAAACAATTAATTTGACATTTCATCAAAATGCGGTATCTTCAGACAGAATCAGTCTGGTTACGAGAGACTTTCGAAGGGATTTGGCTTGGAAGAGGAAAAGGAAGAGTGGTCGTGGGGCCTTGGGCTTTTTGAATGGAATCTACATCCGGAAATCCCGAGAAGTCGGGAAGTCGTACGTCAGAGCAACTGCAGTTAGTAGTACCGTATCGAAAAGATACTTATCACAAGTACCGAGTCTACAAGACATGAAGAAATTATGAGAGAACTACAAATTCGAGAAATTAACAAACTTTATCGAACAACACGGAAGAACATGAGGACAAGCTGAACTCTTACATTTTCAACGAAGATCTTAAAATGCAACCAAAACGAAAAAGGAATTCTCGACGCCCTATGAAACGTCGGAAGGGCTATGTAATTTCTTGACCTCAGCACTAGTTGGATGTCAGCGGTCAGTTTCGCGCTGCGGCCGCTTTACCACCGAGGACAGGGCCACCGGTACCCACTGAAAAAGAGGCTGAGTGGGCCCCAGAGCCGGCCTGGACGACGTGGAGAAAAAGTTCTTCACCCTACAGGGATTCGAACTTCGACCCCTCCGTCGTTCAGCCCGTAGCCAGTCGCCATACCGTCTGCGCTACCCCGGCTCCCCTGTGCTCTTTTTAAATGATTAAGGGAGCAGGACGCAGTAATAGTATAGCCTTTGTCTGGCTCTTGCAAAGGGCGCTCAAGGCCTTGGACACAGCCCAAGCATTGATTTTCATTCCGTGTGTGAAGTTGCGATATGCACAAGACGTACACGCGAGGCTTTTGCACCTGGCCTCTATTGCGCGTGAGAAGCAAGGCAGAAGTTTCAGCGCAGTGGTTGCAACAGCATTGTGGAGGGAGGGTGACGCACTGCAACAACCAACAACCCTTATCTCAGAGAAATGGAACATTTCCATTGCGCATTCCGTCTTTAAACAGGGTAGCAGTGGGGTGGAGCGGTGGGCTGCGTAATCTGCTCGCCGCGGACGCTGTTCAATTCTCATCCCACTCTTCTTGTCTCACAATAAACGAAAGATACGTGGCATCATATGTTCAGATTGCGGTACCCTCGCTCACGGCTCCGCGTGGCTTATCTCCCGGCTAGCCGCTCTCAGTATCTCAGGTTGGCAAGACTGGTGACTAAATTTTGAAGGACGTGGAAGGAAGCACACGTGGCCTAACTGTGGTGCTACCCTGGGATTTTCCTGAAGGGAATGAGAACAAATATGTAAACCTCAGTCAGGGTAGCTGAGATTCGAACGGGGAACATTTAGAACACAAGTCTAGAACGTTACGCTATATGAACGTGCTCGGTCCGTGTATTTATGGAGGTGTATAGGACACATCCCATGTTAGATGGGTCTCTTGTCACCGCGGCTCGGCGCGTCCTCAGGTTGCGGATGATGGAGACGGCCTCCGGATATAGAGGGTAGCTGCCGACAAGGGATTGTCCTCCAGCTTTGGGGTTGGGTGTAGGGCTTACAACTCCTCATCGTAAAAAAATAAGCTAGTTACGAAATGTCACAAAGGGTCTCGGACCTGGACGGATAATCTGGATAAAAGACCTACGCTAAAAAAAGTGGACATGAAATTTCGTATATAGAATGTAGGAAGTCTGTATGGGGCAGATTCGATCATGACAGTTATCTTGGAGGGATAGGATGTGGTGGTATGGACACGATTGATCTGGCTCTCGATAGGGACCGCTGGAGGTTCCTTGTGAACGCGGTAATGAACCTTCAGGTTCCATTGGAAAATCTTAAGTAGCTGCACAATTGTCGGTTTTTCGAAAAGGGTTCAGCTCCACGGAGTTAGTTATAGGATATGTCACTTCAGAGGAACCTTCACGACCGAGAATGCAGGCCGGCCATAGGGGAAGATGGGACCTAGATATACGCGGAAGAGGGAGAGGAGTCACACTCCCCCTTCCCTTGCATCTGAGTGCCACCCCCCACGAGAGCTCGTGAAACTCACGAACTTAAAGGGCTGAGGTTTCCACGTCAGGGATCGCAAATTAAACAAGCTACGAGGGAGTCAGTAAATAGGTCACAAATGGAAGTGAAACAGCTGGAATAGATGTAATAGGTTTTCTAAGTGTATCACTAGGAAGCAGCATAGTCCAGCTTCATGACAGTCTAGGTAGCAGACGCTCATGCGCATGTTCAGACGCTGGTTTCAGCAGTCAAGATGACGGTGCTTGAGGAATGTAACACCCAAGATCCGCGTTCTGTTGTGCGTTTTCTGTGGGCAAAAGGACTCAACGAAAAGGATATTCATAAAGAAATGATTCCTGTTTATGGTAAACTGTTTGTCGCGTAAAGCGATTCACAACTGGGTCGAGAAATTCTCTCAAGGACGTTCGAAAGTTGCAGATGATGCCCGGCCAGGTGAGGAAGTGGTTCAGACAACAGTCAAAAGACTTCTATACTGCAGGTTTCGACGCAAGGGTACAGCGCCGGATCAAGTGTATCTGTGTTGGTGGAGGACTTGTCGAGAAATAAATGCTCTTCCCAGGTCAGAATATCACATGTTTTACGTTCTATATCCATTTGTAACCTATTTACTGACTCTCCCTCATATATGAAACCTATGCTCCGCGTCGGTGTCTTCAAGAGCAAGGCGCCATCCTGGATCGGCTACAGCCATGCTTCGTCCAAGGTTACAACGCACACCCAAAACATACGTCCTCCTCTTCCGGCAGCAACTGCAGCTGCTGACCGGAAGTGGGCTCGCCAGTTCCGATAACGGTCGGTCGGCCTTTCCAAATCAGCCGGGACATCCCAATTATAAGATCTTTAATATCATGCGTCACCTTCAGATGTTTCCGCCACAAAAGGGCCTCTGGACGGCCGATAACTGCGTGTGTGGCTTTTTGCATTTCCTCGGGGATTCACCCCTTCATACATTCTCGACGCTAACCTCACGAAGCTAACAGTTGAGGAGTTGTCTTCTTGGATATAATGCCCTGTAGTTCCTGAAAAGTCATCCGACATTTCGGAGGAACTTGTCGGCTCCATCTTCAGCGTCGAAGAATAAGCCACGCAAGAAACCAGCATGAAGCATGTAGCAAGCAGAGTAGACATGTTTGTCCGAAACGTCGGTTGTCTTCCAACGGACTACACTGCGTTATATCCCAGATGATATAACTCATGACCACCGCCGCGAAAGCAGCAAATCTTACAAGCTAACAGATATTCAGCTATTCAACAATTTCACGGTATTATATGGAACTGAAACGTTCATTGTCGTCTGAACCACACGAATCCAGTTCACTCACTCCAATTCTATTTCTTTAACATCCATTTTAACATTATCTTCCCATTCAAAGCCTATGTCTTCCAAAGTTATCTCTTTCTTATGGGTTTCTTCCCAAAACTTTTTATGCAATTCCTTTGTCCCACATGTACCTTTTCTGTTGAACGGATCCCAGAACCAGTCCTGATACAATGGCAAGCACAAATATGAGTATATTTGCCCCTAAGGGAACGGAATCCCAACCTGCAGCACGTAACCAGGAACTACACTTGACTCACGTCGGGTCACGTGGGATTTGCGGTACATAAAGTGCCACCGGAGCTGGCTTTCTCGGAACACTTCTATTTTCCCTGCCTGTCCTCATTTCATAAACAGCTTAACGTTCACGAAACATCCTCTCACTGACGCTAGACAGTCTCGATACTGCCGAAGATACGCATATCCAAACATTTACACCATTCGATACCGCAGATACACGTAACAAACAGGCTGTCGAAACTCCCACATTTTCTCTAGACACTCGGCTCCCAGATGGCAGTGAGGTTGTCAGTGTTACGCGCCGGCAGCCCTTTACCTCAATGAAGATTCCTGGTACTCATTTCTGTTAGAGGCTGAGTCAACCCCAGGGCCATAGTGCGGCTGGAAGGATTAGGTTAATTAAAAATCCAATGATCTCATCGGGAATCAAATCCCTGCTTGTAGCAGATACAGTCCGAAACACATCTTGAGGGTACGTCGAACCGTGTGTCCCACGGTATCTTCAGTACGGTGATTTGGGTTCAGATTGCGAGTTGAAAATAGAACCTACTAACTTTCCTCCAGCATCAGAGATGTTTCATGCACGGTTTAGTACCCTCTCTATATCTGTCCCTCGGAGTCTCAAAACGGCCAGCACTCCTGGCTGCTGACAGCACCAACATGCGTCTGAAGCCTTTCCCACCTGTGGCTTGCTACCCGAGCCGATGTATTATTCAACAGGAACTCTGCCCCCCCCCCCAACAGGTGTTCTCGACCAGACGGTGCAAGAAAACCTGTTCCTGTACATATTATGGACTGACAAGGCTTGCATCACTCAGACAGCTCTTATATGGGTGTCTTAACTGCCAAAGTCTCTGAAAACTCAAGGCGAAAGTCCATGCAGAACGCAGAAACTGAGGTTCTTGCAGCGGCAGTTACTTATATCTTCTGTGATTTCCTCCATGCAGAAGTTCCACATTCATATTTCAGAAAAGTAACGTGATGGTATAGTCGCTGGCTTCCCACCACGGCGGCCCGGGTTTGATCCCGGGGTCTGGTCAAGTGGGATTTGTGGTGGACAAAGTGGCGCTGGGGCAGGTTTTCTCCGAGTACTTCGGTTCCCTTGCCAATCTTCATTCTACCAATTGTTCCACAATCACCCTCGCGTATCATCTGGGGCTGGTACAATCGGCCGGAAGTGGCCGCAGTACAAGGGACTTAGTCCCACCTCACTAGCAATAAAAAAAAAAGAACGTGATGGTACTTCTATGTGTGGGTTACAAAGAGCAAACTCTCTTCAGGCGCCATGCGATTAGAGCTCCGATAAGTGGAAGTACCTCATATATGTTGCACAGTTAGATTGCGTATCGAAGGAAGGTTATATGAACTGTTTCAGATAACATCACTGTGAAGGGGCAATAACTAGATGAGTCACTAACATCACCCGGGCACTCACAATGGCACTTCTCCCAGTGCAAGCCCAACACCTCAGATAACATTGCTGCCTTCAAACGTCGCTTTCCATTTCACTAAGAATTATAAAGAGGGGCTATGCTACAAGCCGGAAGGTCGCGGGTTCAAGTCCCGAAGAGATCATTGGATTTTTTCAATTGACCTAATCCTTCCAGCCGCACTATGTCCCTGGGGTTCACTCAGCCTCTAACAGAAATGAGTACCAGGAATTAATTAAATAATTTTCCTGGGGAGTAAACCGCGGCCGGCGCGTAAGGCTGACAATCTTACCGCCATCTTTGAGCCGACTGTCTAGATATGGGACCCTCAACGTCTCACAACCCCATGGGCCTTCACGGCCTGGTACAGGGATAGCTTTACTTTACAGACCACAGCAGGGCCAGCATTCAATGATTACTGCTCCACTGTTTCTCTCTGTCCTTATGACAGTCTGCAGTGACTTTTGGCAAGCTTTGAGAACTCTGAGGGATGTGCCAGTTATCTCCGTCTGAACGGACTGAACGGACATTCATATTCGGCACTATTACTAAAATGTGTCGACACATCCAAATTTTCGTTAAAATCGTACAAAAATAATTAGAGACACTTCACGCGAAGACCTACGCGAGTTTCTGGGCGCACCTCAAGCGTAACTCGCTAAATATTTCTCGGACCGAAAAAAAAATGTTTCGAACAAAAGTTGTACAGACAAATGAAATGTTAACCGTCAGTCTTACGGTTTACGAGAACTGTATACTGTCATCTCATGGCTGCAGGATCGTTCAACTGATCTTCAGAACTCTCGTGGTGTTTTGCGCTACTTATAAGACATAAGACTCTTATGTTCAAAAACTGATGCCGTGTATCCCGGTATATATTAACCGACGTTTCGGAGAAACGTACTACCTCCCTCTTCAGGACCGAAAAGTAAATAAATAAAAAATCAGCAAATCACTTGACAATGAATCACCCGGACAATGTTGGAATCTAGCCACTCTAATTATCTTCTGACGTCTGGATTAACAATTCTGGCTAGCACTTACCGAACAGATGATCAAAGGCATCTAAAAAAATATTTCACTTGAATTTGACATTTAAAAAAAAGTTATTTTTCTCGCCGCCTCAAGCAAACCCCCCCCCCCGGGGGGGGGGGCATGCGGTAGCGCAGTTGGTTGAGGCACTATGCTACAATCCAGAAAGTCGCGGCTTCGAGTCCCGATGAGGTGATTTCTTTTTCAGTTGACCTAATCCTTCCAGCCGCACTATGGCCCTGGGGTCGACTAAGCCTCCAACAGAAATGAGTACCAGGAATCTTCCTAGGGGTAAAGGGCGGCCGGCGTGTAAGGCTGACAGCCTCAACGCCAGCTGTGAGCCGACTGTCTAGAAACTATGGGAGCTTCGATGTCTCACAACCCCATGAGCCTTCACGGCCGGTTATAGGGATAGCTTTATCTTCACTTTTTCATGTCCCTCCCTCCCTGTTTGGGAACCTCTAATATCTTTCACAGCTACATAATCTCAGCGACTGATGCGCGTCGCTAAACCTTATCAGAATGCACAGTGGCCCTGGCGACGTCCAGGAACTGGGTTACGGTCTGCGGGGTGTGTATGGGTTATAACCGGGCCTTAGTTACAGTGCGTCACCCTCCCCTAATGCAACTGCAACCACTGCCACGCTAGTTCTTGCCTATTTCTCACTGAAGACGTCAGACCCCCCCNAAAAAAAAAGAAGACGGCGTTTACAACAAACTGAATCCATCTGACGCCGCGAGCTGTGACGCAGAATAAATGGTCGCCATTTTGCTAACTTACCGAGTCACGTGACGCTGTATGGGTAGCCAATTGCAATCAACATTCCTAATTGCAGCTTTATCGCAGCTGGGTTAGCTGAACATGCAATGTATGATGCTCAAACCAGAGTAATCCACTATGATTCATCACATCAAATGCGAAACCACGGCTCATCAAACTGTGCGTCGCGACCCCCAGGGAGGTCGCCACTTCCTCGCGAATTATTTACGTAAATTGTAGTTATATCTAAGCACATTTTAGCAGTAATATTTAATTAAGATGCCTTCTGTAAACGTAGTTGCAGCCGGCGAAACAGATTGCACATTATTCTATGACTCCGATCGCCTCTGTGGTCTAGTGGTCAGAGTTCATGGCTACAGTTCCAGAGGTCCGGCTTCGATTCCCGGCGTTATCAGATTATCTGAGAAGTAGTGGGTCTGGAACGGGGTCCACTCAGCCTCGTGAGGATAATTGAGGAGCTATTTCAAGGATATAGCGGCTCCAGTCTATAAAACCGAAATTAACAGCCTTAGGGATTCGTTGCGCTGACCACGTGACACCCTCTATCCGCTAAAGTTGGGTACTAACTTCGCCAAAAAGCGGCGGTCGCTCGGTCGGTATAGTTCGCTTGCGGACTAAAACAGTGGAGTTGTTTTTCTAACTCCGGAGGAATATTTACGGTACGTGTGGAAAAGTTATGAAGCATCTACGTCCCTCCTGTCATCGTACACGACTGTTCCGTATTGTTTTCGGGGGTCGCGGTATGACAAAGTTTGAGAACCCCTACAATAAACATTTTCGAGACTAGATCATTTTCTCCAAAACAAGCAGAAGTACCCGATCTTTGCCCAGGATATGGTTAGTCTCCTTGTCAAGATCACATTATTATGTGACGTGTACAACCGTTGCTATGCAATGACCGCGAGATGAGCGGATATACCAGACCCGTTTCTGGGCAACGGCTCAGTAAACACGTTCCCGAGGAAATGAATAATGCAGCAGTTGGGCTGTAACAATTGAAATGGGGTGCTTCTACGGCGGTCCGTGCCAAGAGCTTATAAGCAAGGGGAAAATGGACACTCAGTTCCGTGGGAGAGGCCGTGAGGAGAGGACTTGAGTGCGTGAAGCTGAAGAATATCCACTGTTAAAGCCGTTTCCAGGGAACGACTGGTGAAGACACAGGAGACTGGAAGAGGCTTAGCGGGTGCTGTGGTGATTTGTAAATTGTAGAGATTACCGGTGACGCTGTAATTGTTTGTGGTTCCGAGTCGTGTGTATTAGTGGTCAATAAAATCGCCAATCCAAACCAGGACTACAGTCACACACATACATGTGACAATATAACAGCTAAAACTATAAGGCACGAATAACACAAATGATGTTTACTCGTGTAATAAAATAATTCCACTCACACCCAAACTCTTCCGCGATACTTAGACATATCGCTTTAAAGGCCGTAGCTACCGTACATACTGGTAAAAGTGCGGGGTAAATTCTGTGCTCTCATCACGAAGGCTCTCATGTGGCCATCTCCTCTTACATTCCGGAACCAAAGTCAAGGTCACATTGCGACTGACGATCAGTCAGCAGTAAGTCTTGGTATCGAGCACCCTCCTGGGGCTCATGACCAGATATTTATTACTCCTCGACTGTTACGGTCTTGTTTCTGTGGGGCGCTCTCTCTGACGAGAAGATGGGTCTGTCTTTTGCATATGCTGCTGGCCCTTGCCAGCGCAGTATCTCTCGGGTCCTTGGGACTTACGACCATATTTTACTGTCTCACATTTGAGACTTCCCTTTTCGTCGCCTCCTACGACTCGCAGGGTCACGGTGGAGGTATTCGTCCCCGCCTCCATGCGGGCTTCATCTCCTGCCCAATAAAGCTCTCCACTGTGAAGTTTTCTACAGCCTCATATTATTCTACATATTCCCCTCAGTGTGACAGAGACGGCTGACGAAAATTCCCAGACAAAGACAAGATTAGAACCTGCGGACTGACACACATGTTAAGCAACCTTCGCTGGTAGTAATTANCTTTTTTCTTTTTTTTTTTTTTTTTTTTTTTTTAAATCTGAGGTCCTGAAAGAGGTGATGATTCATATTATCTTCTATGTAGTTTTGCAGGTCGGTTCCTATGTTTCGAAGGAATATACTGCCTTCACCTTTCCCTACCCCGACGATGGAGCTAATACGTTCTTCCGAAACACTGGTCTCCACCCCACAGACTACAGTGTCACAAGAAGAATCACAATATGAATTTCCCATTTGTACTTATACCCTGAACTACGAGGGTCAGTAAGTAAGTCACAAATGGAAGTAAAACAGCTGCAAAGGACGCAATAGGTTTTCTATATGTATCGCTAGGTAGCAGCACAGTCCAGCTTCACGACAGTCTAGGTAGCAGAAGCGCATGCAAATGTTCAGAGGCTGGTTTCAGTAGTCAAAATGGTGGTCGTACTTGAGTGTATTACCGAAGAGCAGCGTTCTGTTGTGTTTCTTGTGGGCTAAAGGACTCAATGCATAGGATATTCATAAAGAAATGTTTCGTGTTTACGGTGCGAAGTTTTTGTCGCGTAAAGCGGTTCACAGCTGGGTGGCAAACGTTTCGGTGATGACGAAGAGGTTGAAAGGGAGCTGCAGGAGTGGCTAAGACAACAGTAAAAAAGACTCTTATACTCCGGGTTTCGACGCAGCAGCGTTCAGCAAATGAACGTTTAAACGCGAAGCTATCCGCTCGTTCCAGCGCTGTCTTGAGACGTGTACATGGCAGACAGACTGGCAGTTTTCCCTAACTGCCGGACGGGGAGACAACGCAACTAATTGTGTCACATCCCCTTCATTCAGCCTTCCCGGATACACCCTCCCCCCCCACCCCCCCCCCAGGGGGCCGCTTGCCGAATGCACAGCGCGCCAACATTAAACGAGCAACACATTACAAATTCACTGAATTCAGCTCATCTTCAGAGGCCTCATGAGCGAACGAATGAGGCGAACGAATAGAGACGCGTTGGAAATCTACCTCCATTGACCTAATCTTCCTATCCATAAATCCGTGGTTTTCCAAGAAGAGGATTTAATTATAAATTTCATTCAATGTTAGTTTTATTTGAAACAAGTAGAAATGCCCGTCCTTCGCCCGGGATATGTTGCCTGTACACGGTCTGTACTTGATATGCAACAGTGCAAGGAATGTACAGAAATCCTCTGCTTCGTTAACGATTCAAAACCAGTTGGTCTGTGTGGTATTTCCCTTTCCAACCAAATTAACATCTCTGGCTAGCAAAAGGCCGGAATCCCCAAGCCGCGTATCACAACAGAGTCCAGGGTCCACTTCATCAAATGGAGGTCGTTGAAGTCAGCTATCTTGCTCGAGCTCTTGTCTGCGCAGTGCACAACACGGGCACTTGTATATCGACGCTGATAACTGCACAGAAATTAGGCCGAGGGCAAACCAAGGAAACTGACAACCGCAACCGAAATTTCCGAGAAATGTCTCCGATTTGAAGCAGGCAACTAGTTTCCAGATTATCAGGCCCTACTGAGGAAACTCATGTTTCATTAGTTGTCCACATCATCTTAAGTGTGTACGTTCGTCCGACGTAATGCATGATTGTATTTTTTATAGTTTCATGCACTCACCTTCAATGGAAGATAATAATACTGATCCTGTCATAATATGGAGGTGGTTGAGACCAGTTGAGACGGCGTGAGAAGAAAGGACGACGACCATAAGGGAAATACTGGGATGTTAATTAATTTGCTTTAATTAAAGTCAATTTATTTTAATCAGGAAATATCGCGTTCACAAGCGATACGAAATTGTGACATACAGTACAACAATTTTAGCAAGCTAGAAGACACCTGATGATGACCGTATAAAGCCGATACATGTAATGCGCAAGAATGGTGACTACATATTAATTAGTTGTATTTAAGACGGAAATATATGTGAAATAAATTATATATTAATGCAACAGGATGCTTAAATACAATATTAGGAAAAGATAACATTGGTTGCAGCCGTTATTCTGTGACAATTTAAACCGAAGTGCTTATATTGTTTCGAAAGGACTTATCCTTCACCCAGACTCCTTCGTCTCATGTGAAATTCTTTCCCAAGCCAAATCTATTTTGTCCCGCTTAGCAGTCTGTGTGGCGTTTGTCATATATACCAGGCTTTCGCTCAATTATCTGCACAAAATCATCATCAAAAACAAAATTAGTGGCTTCGTCAACCTTTCGTGCCACCTTAACAAACAAATGAATCACTGAAGCACGTTACAGGACAACCGATACTAGGAAACCACGCGGCAACGCAATTGTGAGAAAACTGGCATGCTCCGTTGCCTGAAAATTGAGTTTCTTAGTCTTTCCGCGAGTTGTGTTGCCGTTTCCTCAATTTCCGCTGCTTCATCCACTAACATGTGTTCAACTCAGGCTCATAACAGTTCTCGGAAATCGCGGTTGCGTTGCGGTTGCCAGATTCCTTGGTATGCCCTCGGCCTTAGAAACACAAGACAGCCGATACGCCACAACTGTATTTCCAAACGAGGTACAGTGGCCGCTGTATGTACCAGCTGCTTTAACACGAAACGAAAGTCACTGCATTTTCCCCAACAGGATTTATTTACGCAGTCTTATTCTCACAATAAACAGTGATTATTTCCATAAACAGCTTTAACCGACTGATCCAGAAGCAATGTTTCTTGTGAGGCAAAAACCAGTTCTTTATTATTATTATTTAGATGCACGTGGATCAACAAATCCGTTCCTTTAACAGCCAGGCTAATTAGCAGTGCTCAGGCTCTGAGTTCCATGTTCGAACCTTAGGTAAACAGGTCGTCAATCTGATATATCCCCTCCTTAATTCCCTGTTTCGTACCTCAAAAGGTCAATGCAGTTAGAATACACTGAAGTACCGCTGAGCAGCAAGCTGTACGTCGCGCCCAGCAGGGATGCCGGTACGTGATCCTGCAGGCGCAGGCGACAGCTCAATGCTGTAACCATAGAACGTACTTGTATGTCATTAAGATAATTATGTACGTCATTCCACATGTCTGACCAATGACGCCAGCATACCCAGCAACATTTTGGAAACCGTCCACAGGATGTGTACCACACCGCAAGGCAGGTGTGTGCAGCAAGTGAGGAACTAGTGAAGCCAATAGAGACCGCAAACAAAACTGGTTCTGTCTTCTGGGCTATAATGCCGTGTACTCCGCTTAATGTCAACCGACGTTTCGGAGGAATATGTTGCCTCCATCTTCAGGGTCAAAGAATGAGCCGAATACGAATAGATGGCAAGCAGGGCCCCATTATCTTAGCCTAGCTTAGTCATTTTGCGACGTCAGTATCTGGAGTATACAGCATCGAACAGTACGGCTGCGCCATAGCTCAAGCGGTTAGTCCCTGGCTTCCCACCGCGGCGGCTCGGGTTCGATCCCGGGTCTGGTCAAGTGGGATTTGTAGTGGACAAAGTGGCAGTGAGGCAGGTTTTCTCCGAGTATTTCGGTTTCCCCTGTCAACTGCTCCACAATCACCCTCGCCTATTATCTGGGGCTGGTACAATAGGCCAGAAGTGGTCGCAGTACAAGGGACTTAGTCTCACCCCACTAGCAATAAAAAAAATCGAACAGTAGGCTGAATGATGAACTGGAAAGGATTCTGAAGGATGTACTATCCCGGAATCTTCCTGGCGGGGCTGAGAAAGACCATGAAAAATCCCAGTCAAAATTATTAGTAACCCGACCGAGATTCGAAACGGACACCTGCCAAAGAAAAGTCAACATGTTACAACTTCAGTAAGCTTTTCCGGCGATTTCAAACAAAGCAACAATGTTCTAATGTCGGATTCTATTCCAGAATCTTCCTGGAGAAACCGAGGGAAGTCTTGAAACCCTCCATGGTTCCATGGATAAAATTAGAGCGCGTGAAGGTTGGTACCGAACTGCCGTACCATCTATGGTGATTCATGTCTTCACGATTCAAACCAACAACCACATCACAACAGAGAACAAGGTAAATAGGCACATATGGTATTACATGAAATCGGGGCTAGGAGAGAAGTTTTTCGCACACGAATAAACCGCAGTACAACAATTCAACCAAGATACGAACCGGGTACAATTTAAAACTAATGTAGATGGTTCATCGCTGAAATAGTTATCTTCAAACGCGTAAGAAAACACATATGAATGGGCACCCTGGCAGGACCAATCACAACCAAAGAAAAATATAAGCGGTCAATCGCTTGCCCTGGACGATTTTTAGGATTCAAAATTGGTGCGCAAGCTGTTACATACAGAGTCTGGTACAAGATTTGCAATCAATCACTTTTTCACTGGTTTACAGTGATTCACATCAAGAGTCTTGTCGTTGTAAGTTTTGTGTTTAAAACCATCACTCAAAAAATCGACTCCACAGGCATAATAAGTAAAGTAAAGTGAGTACAAATTCTGTAAAGTACAGAGTGAGCACAAAAGATCTTTACAATTTGGGGCATTCAGTATGAAACAATAAAGCAATACAATACATCCAAACTTTCAGGCATTAGATTACAACTGTCAAAGCTCTGAACTGAAGTGTGACCATAAAGTTGCAACAATTTTCCACTAGAGGTACCACAATCAGGAAAATGGTGACATCTAATTTCATACTGATCAATCTTTGACATTCTTCTGTGGTTCTTCTTCTAATGAAGTAAGACACAACGGTATTAAAACTCGATAAAATCAGTTTTGCTGTGAAATGTAACAAAATGACCCAAGGATTTCAAAAGATTCAAGGCCTTAACAATATATATCACTGAATACAATAATACCCAACCATTTTATGAAATGATGTGAAAGCACGCAGGGTTTGTTACATACCGTGATGAAAACAACCAGCTTCTGTGTAGAAGAAGTGAAAACCACAGACATCATGCAGGATTTGTTACATACTATGAAGAAAATAACCAGCTTCTGTGTAGAGGAAGTGAAAACCACTGACATTTCAGAGGAACATGCTGCCTCTATCAAAAAGGGTAAGACAAGCAAGAGCTGCTCCCTTCTTGCTGGTTGCTTGTTTGGCTTGCTTTTTCAATCTGATGATGGAGGCAAGATGTTCCCCCAAACTATCTATGAACTATTACATGGTACCACATCCCAGAAGACAGTAATGATCACAGTAGTGCCATGAGAATCTCATATCCAAAACAATTATGCAATAATCACTACCACACAAACATGCATATGAAATACTTAGGAGACTTAATGTCACTTCACTACAGCAGAGAATCCAATATTCTACATCATGAGACAGTTAAATGTATAAATGTTGTAAAGTCCAGTAATTTAAAATATGTAATGTGTTAATGCAATGAAAGCGAAAAGGCATAACTGTTAACTGTCAGTCTAACACTGTCGCTCACAAATTCACTGCACAACCACAAGCTGTTCATTACTAACCCTTCAGACACAATGGTCCCTAATGGTAATTCATTATATTTGTACAAATTAACACTACAGTTTCCAGTAATGACCCTTGGTTACGGAAAATTACTGTAACTACAGAAGACATTATTCACTCTCCTCTGTAACTGACCAGACTGAGTTTCTTGGGCATCAGTATGTTTTTTCTTTGCAAGTTCTCATTTTATCGTTACATGCACAATTGACAGTTATTAATATTAACTGGGGTAGGCCTTGTGTGAGGTTCAATACAGCCCTTTAATAGGAAAAAAACATTCAGTCAGATATTCTGTTTCATTTGAAAGAGTACTGTTAGTACCTGAAATTCTAAAAGCAACTCTTGTAACTACTGAAATATTTCTGCATTGTACAAGATGCCTTATATTCTGGCTCTTTACACTTAATAACTACAATCAAACTTACCTAATATTCATTGACGTAAAAATATAAACATCTGAACTTCATGTTACTGTTTCGACTTTAAAATCACTTAAACCTTATGTTCCTCCTTTTGAATACTTAAAATGACAAAGAACTATTACCATTTTTGCACCATTTTAAAACTTCGTTACGAACATACGCTCTAGATGGCAGTACGTTCCAAGACTGTCACATACTCACATGGGTACCACAATATAAAATATCCCTCCTCTACCCTCAGTAGCGCTGAGCACTGTGTTATCGACCCCTTGAACCAAAATGGACGTGAATTACTTCAACGTTATCAAAGAATGAAGACTGCCATGATAGAAATGAACCGAGACCTTGTTCTTATCTTGTTATGTTAAAATATAACAGCAAAGCTAGCTAGATGAAGTATTGGCCTTTACTATAATTATTCTGTAATTTACGCTGCATTAGAATTCACAGTTCAAGTCCAGTTACGACGACTTGCGACTTTGACCCTATAACCATACATAACCACAAAGAAACAGCTGTACATAAGTCATCTGTGGTATGTAATTGGCAGTCAGGAGCATAGGAACAAGGTCACATGTAAACATAGATTAAGTAAATCTTGGCAAACGTAATAGGAAAAATAGAGAGGAGGGAGAGGAGTGTCAGGCATCAAATAATGCTCGTTGTGCAATAACAGCGGTTGTATCATGGCAGATTCTCCCGAACAAAATAAACTTGAACGTGTTTTGCATCGTTTCCTGGATCCCAACTACAAAAGCAGTGGCAATGATGATATTTATATGGAAAAGCTGTTAACCCACTTGTCAGGTAATGACGATAATTGTAAACAGTACTAAGTGTTCTTGTTTATGTCCATGTGATTATTGACACTGTTAATTAACCTTTTATTTCTATTTCAGGAAACAGCAGTCATCTGATAGATCTCCCAGTATGCAAGGAATGGATACAGAAAATAGCAGAAATGTGGAAGGAAAAAACCCCAGAACCGTCTTTGGCATCCTTTGCATTACATTTCATGGGGTTGGTTGTTAGTGATTGGAAGAGATTTGAATTACTACAGGTTACTGATGTCGTTGGGCAAGTGAGCAAGCTGCTCAAGCATCAAAACTGTGATAGTTCATCAGTGAAACGGGCCTATGTCAGAATGCTTTCTGGCTTACTGAAACACGATTCGGGTTGTAAGTGGATTGTTCAGACAGGTAAGACATGGAGACTGCTGTCTTTTAAGATGTGGTGCTAATGTTGTGGAGGAACCTCCTGCATGAATCTAGGGTAAAGAAGTAAGCCATGTGGAGAAAACATCTAGTGTTACAGAGAAGAAGAAAGGACAAAAGCTATTGCTAAGAGCAAATTAATGGGATCCTGTGGCCCTACAAAGGGCCACACTTTTAGATGAGAACATTCTAAGTATTGGGTAAACCTTCACAACCATTTAAATCACAGTGGCTACTATAGACACCACATGCTTTAACTTAAGAACTATGCATTTTGCTCACACATTTCTGTTTTCTTGCATGATTCTCATAAACAGCAATTACTTCCCTAAACTAAATAACCTGTTAGACTTTTTAACGGGACATGCTGCTTTCTTTGAAGTAGGAACTAAATCTTAAATATTATTTAAGTAGTGAAGAGTATGGCCTCTTTGCTTAATGAGGGGGGGGGG
>NW_019742963.1:546560-579229 GCF_002891405.2 Cryptotermes secundus | reverse complement strand
GGGAAACCGAAGTACTCAGAAAAAACCCGCTCCAGCACCACTTTGTCCACCACAAATCCCACTTGACCAGACCCGGTATCAAACCTGGGCTGCCGCAGTGGGAAGCCAGTGACTAACCGCTTGAGCTATGGTGCAGCTGTACAGCCTTCTTGGTTGTTATTCTTTGTAGTTCAGAAAAAGCCCAGCATTTCAGAGGAACATGGCACCTCCATCTTCAGGGCTGAAGAATAAGCCCAGCAAGAAACCAGCAATAGCAAGCTGACCCAATAGTTTTCACTCCTGAAGATGGAGGTGATATGTTCCTCTGAAATAGTTAAATGCAACTAATTATCCAGTCATCCTTCTTTCCTACACGTTTCGACCATGTACAGCCATCATCAGACGTTTATTTTGTTACATTATATGTTGAAGTTATATGTTGCGTGTGAACACAATATTTTCGAATTAAAATTAATTAATGTCTTCATGTTATTTCAGTTGTGGTCATTGTCCATTCATTTAAAAGATATTTGCCTGAGAATATTCCTCAGTGTTGGATTTATTTGTGCTCCACTCCATTTGCTGTGGGTGATATGCATGTTATTTATGCAGTTTTCCAGGATGTCAATGTAGTGTTATTATCAATATTGTTATGCATGCTTCATTGATTTGTAAGTTTCTCCATGCTGTTAGACTAGTTATATTAAGTGGTTTCTCTGTGGCCTAAGCTTGAAGCTGGCCATTCCTATATGAAGCGAATATGTAGTGTTACTTCATCTTCTTGTGTCTTCAAGGTGTACCCTGGTAATCTTCTCAGAAAATGTAAATTGTAATATTACAGTGGTCATCAATTTACGGAGCAGTTACTGTTGCACCATTCGTAACCACTTATGCTCTTGAGATCAGGTCTTTGTCCACTTATTACCTCACAGCAGCATCATTGGTCACAGTATTGCACTCACCTTTTCTCTTTTCTTAGCTGTGCTGCACTATGCTGAACTGAAAACTGAAAAACTCACAAAGTTCTGCTCCACTCATTAGCGCCACTCTAATGCACAGCACAGAGCACTGAGAACTGACTGACTCATTCACTTCTCACTTGTCTGTTCTTTTTGTAGGCATGACACCTTTGGGGACAATTTTAGAATGTTCATGGATAACCTCAGTCTTTCTTTTTAGCTGAGTAGTTTCCCAGACATTCCAGAAAGGGGGGTTTCAGTATTTCAGTTGAATGAGAGTTGCACACATTGTAGGCGATGTGATCCCACTGGGCACTGTCCCCACAATAATACATTAACAAATGAAGAGTGTGCATAGTGTAACAATTCTGGCACATTCAATCTCTTATTGTCTCTTGATTCTCAAGTCTGTGAATCCAGACTTTTGTTGCTGTCTTAACATGTAACATGCAATAGACATGTGATGAGCAGGGAGAAGGATGGATGGGCATAACGTCATGTTTGTTTTGCTTCACTGTAGGTTAAAAAGGTGAACCTATCCCTATAACAGGTTATTGAGGCCCATAGGGTTGTGAGATGTCGAGACTCCCACATTTACCATACTGTCGGCTTACAGATGGCAGCGAGGTTGTCAGCCTTACATGTTCACTGCCCTTTACCCCCAGGAAGTTTCCTGGTACTAATTTCTGTTAGAGGCTGAGTCAACCGCAGGACCATAATGAAGCTGGAAGGATTAGGTCAACTGAAAGATGCAGTGACCTCATTGGGGATCAAACTCACGTCCACTTAAGTGGACATACATTTCATTTTTCTTTGCAACTGTCTAAAACATTTTCCACTCCAGTAAATACTTATAGTTAATGAAAATCATTCAGTGGTTCTGAAATTGTTACACACAGACAGACAAACATGATGATGTTAATAGGCGTGTTCTTGCAATTTCTCATTGGGACTGCACCAGTAGACTGTCAACAGCAACGTGTTCATGATTACACTGATGCTGTCCCACGTTTCAGCTTGGCAAAATCATTTTCGACTTTACAGCGTAAGCACTGCTCTTGCTGTTGCAGTTCCAAGCTAAGGTTGCAGCATAACTGGGTCTTCTACACCTTTGTGGCAGATTTTTTGTTGTTAATATTAAAAGTGTATAATCATTGCTACTACTACTACAACTATCACCATTGCTGCTACTACTACTACTACTACTACTACTACAACCACCATGACCACCACCACTAGTAGTAGTATTCTTGCATTAGTTTTCATACCACTGTAATATACACATACTATATTATATTATAGTAAATATCAAGAAATTAGAGTGTAACATATTTTTGATGACTATACATGTTTTGGCTGGTAAAGGGCCATCGTTAGAAGTAAATGTAAAACTGTCCATGTGCTTACTTACGCATAGCTAAGCACTTATGCCATGAAGACAGAGGGGAGTAAAGGTATAGCTGCATGCATTCTTAACTTTTGCACTAGATGGAGATGAGTAGTTAGATTCATGCCCTGGCTGCATTACTCCTGGAGAAATTGCTTCCGGTACCCATCAAAAGGAAGTGAGCTCCAGAACAAACATGGATGCTCTGGAGAACAGAGAAAATTCTTTCCCCTACCAGAAATTGAATACCAATTCCACAGATATCCAGCCCATAGCCCATCACTGTACCAGCTAAGCTATCTCACCACATTTTACTGTAAACACTCAAGGTTTTCAGATAATGATTTCTTATCTTAAATGCCTTACAGTTCTTAAAAATCAAGTATAATAGTATATAATACCTATATTATCATGGTAGCACTGACCCAGAAACACTGAGAAACTTATACACATTGTAAACTTTCCATAATTCATTAAGTCTTATTAAATTTCTTGTATATATTATGGTCCATAAGAATGTTTTGTTCCGCCACATTCAGGTTCTCTGGGACTGAAATACCATTGTGTTGCTAACTCATTAGTAGTGTAGTTTATTTCTCTCTAAGATACAAGACACTAAAATTAATGAACACCTAGCCCCAACTAACATGAGTTCTGCCAAAATAAAATTCAATTTGACATGGTTTTAAAGTATGGTCAGATTTGTACTAATATCAGTTTTGTTTTGTTTTTGTTCTTTTCTTGGGGGGGGGGTGTAAACATCTTCTCCACAGTTTATCCATTGCATTACATTACATCATTTCTAATGGGAAATTTGTATATGAGTAACGTGATTTCACCTTACATTAAAATTTTCAAAAACACATCTGTTATGTTATTCATGGACTGGGAATTTTAATATAAAGTGTACCCTGATATTGTCCCTATAAGAGTCAAGCATATTGGATCATTGATTGAAAATATATTACATTGTAATTGAGTTGTATTTATTAAATATAGTGTAATTATTGTTTTAATTTCTTTGCAGAAACATGGAAAGATGTGTTAAAATTTTGCCATGAAAATCAGAGTCTGTATGTCTTACGTGAAAGTCAGAAGTTTGTTGTTGAGCTGCTGGACAGGCTTGGAGGAAAGGAGCCAGAATTGCCCACTAGCATCATGTCTCATATTTTCAGCCCCTTACTTGCTAAAGATTCTAAAATAAATGGGAAAGTAGAAGGATCTGAACCTCAGCATGTAATTTCAACATTGGAATTAGCATGCAGTATTCTTGAGGCATCTCTCACCAATTTATCACCAGTCGTGTCCGATATGATAGAGAAACTCAACTTGGAAGCTCTTGTTTGGATGTTATTAGTAAATCTTGATGGTGATCATAATGAGGAGTATGCAGGAAAAGTTTCGAAGCTTCTGACATTCATCTATTTCACCTCTGTATATCGAGAGAAGGAGGAAAATAAGATTCTGCCGACAGCAGTAAAAGCTATGGAGAAAAAAATCTTCAACTTGCTGGCATTGCATATATCGAGAAGGAGTATCAGAAACTTCATGAATATTGTGGTCCAATGCCAATTGTGCTGGCACAAGATCTCAGAATTTGTCTCAGTAAATGAACAGAGTGAGATTAAACATTTCAACTTTGATACACAACTGATAGTATTCCAGGTAAGAATTTATATTCATTTTATGGGGAAAAAAAATGAACTATGCATAGGTGAACCTCCATTTAATGGTCCTTGATTTAAGGTATTCCCTCATTTACCATTCACTTTCAAGGATCGCAAGTCTGTAAACTCGTCATACAGCCTGTATTCAAGGTTTTCCTCAGTGAGGCATTTAGATTCACTGTTTATAAAAGATGCCTTAAATAGGGGTTTCGATCTACCTAGATGACATCTCAAAAAAAGGCTGTGCCATAGCTAGGCTGTTATTTGCCGGCTTCTCAGTGTGGTTTGGGTCCAGGTCAGGTCATATGGGATTTGTGGTGAACAAAGTGACACTGGGGCAGGTTTTCACTGGGTACTTCGGTTTCCTCTGCCAGTTCTCATTCCACCAACCAGTCCATGTTCATTAGTCATCATATCATCCAAGGCTGGTACAGTAGGCAAAATAGTGACCGACATACAAAGTGAATTACCGTATTTACGCATGCATAGGCCGCAGCACAATTTTCAGACAGAAATTATAGAAAAAATAATTTTCTTGGAATATTATTTCAGGAGTAGAACACCCTGTATTACTAATTATGAATATAATTTTTTTTAAATGAAGTGTGATTTCGAATATTTCGAATATAAGCCGCACCCCAGTTTTCCTCTTGAATTTTTGGCAAAAAATGTGCGGCCTATACATGCGTAAATACGGTAAGTCTCACCCCACCCCAAGAAACTGCCTACATGAGGCATGAGATTCACAGCAGTGGCTTTGGAAATTCCTGCCTTCTGGAGTGTGACACTATGTAGTCAGTTTATTAGCAACTTACAGCTTATCAGAGAAAGCTACTGCCTCCGTCTTCAGGGTAGGATAGTAAACCAAATTTGAAAATATGGTGAGTGATGTGGTGAATGCAGTACTAGAACTGAGACCAAGAGCAAACAAATAGGGGCATTCTGTCGCTGAAAATGGCCACATCTGTGGGCAGGAAGAAGCTGAGAGCTCCCTTCCTTACATCATTGACCATTTTTTCAAGCACAGTGTACTCTTCTACCATGAAGAAGGAAGGAGAAGGTTGTTCTAAAACATTTGTACCTATTTGCCATACTTCAGAAGACAGTAATATTCATATTCACCACCCTGAAAACCTCCAGTCTCATTGCAAGCAAGACTGTTGGTCCATTTTAAAAATAATGGAGTATTGTATCATATCTCAGGCACACAACTGAAACTGAAGCATTAGAAACTTGTCAGAATGAAATGTAAGTGCGTCCTGTGTGTAGGGTTATGGCAAGTACTCATACTGTGTAAGTCAAAATCTGTGAAGTTACTAAAATGAACATTATATAATTTTCTATTTACCATGTGTTGCAGTTGGGGGTACGTGGTAGTGTAGTGGTTAAGGTACTATGCTACAAGCCGGAAGGTCACAGGTTCAAGTCCCGATGAGGTCATTGGATTTATTTCAATTGACCTAATCCTTCTGGCTGCACTAAGCCCTGGGGTTTACTCAGCCTCTAACAGAAATGAGTACCAGGAATTAATTAAATAATTTTCCTAGGGAGTGAAGTGCGGCCGGCGCGTAAGGCTGACAACCTTACTGCTGATTGTCAAGGTAATGTGGGACCCTTAACGTGTCACAACCCTATGGGCCTTCACGGCCTGTTACAGGGATAGCTTTACTTTTTACTTTTACTTTTATGTGTTGCAGTTGCTGCCAATGCTGACATGTGTCAAGACAAAGAATGTGGACAGTGAATGCCTTGAGTTGTACACTCATAAAATATTCCAGCTCACAAGTGAGGAAACGCAACGACTGGCATATTCATATCGTGACATTCTAATAGTTCAGGAGAATAAGCATCAGCTGGCCCATCAGACCATGCTGAGCATTCTTCAGATCAAGAGCATTATGAACAGGGTAAGCAGGACTGTTGAATTGGGACAGTGCATCAGAGGAAGCCAAAATATTTGAGCAGATGTGATGTTTGTCATCCTGTTGGACAGTTTTCATTTCCTGATGTCAGCCATATTTTTTGTCTTTGTTTTAGGAGTTAGCAGTGATTGCGTACCAAGCATTTATGTACAACCTGAAGGATTTTGTTTTTGAAGAACCTAATGCAGATGGTCTGACAGGGCCTGAGTTTGTAATTCAATATCCTGAGCTGCTGGGGGCTATTCTCGATGGCCTGGCTTCCCTCATTCGTTGTTTCCACATCACATGGCGGGAGAGCGTCGAGACAATTTGCCTCTTCAGCTTCACGCAACTTCTGCTGAAAAATGCCAACCTCTCACCCAAAGTATGCATGTCTCTGTATTTCAGTATTATTGTATCATAAGTAAATAGGGGCTCCACTGCCATTTGACCACTGTTTAAATGTTAATTCAGGAAAATGTCAGACACTTTTGGCATACATTTTTATCTGCCATACTGCTTTCAAACCAAGTGACAGATTCTAATGAAACTGGGTATGAACATTGTGTCAATAGAAGTTATCTGAACACTGCCACTCCCAGTGACTCAGCTGCTGGCTTACCTACCAGTCCAGCCACTTTCAAACGCATGCTAGCAGTTTTCAGTTTTCACAGTACTGTCTGATACCTCTCTCAGGGCACATCCTACCTTATGCAAGACAACTCTTTGAAGTTCAACAAGATCTCTAAGCCCCATGTAAAATTTTGTAACAAGATAGGCTGTAAATATAAATTTTATAGGCGACATTTTGGTGTATGAAGAGTTACAATATGGAAACTAAGAAACTTCAAGATTATATCTGGAGGATTCAAGTCAGACTCAGTACTGATGGAAATTGTTGGCAGAAGTGTTTATCATCAGTATATAGACTACCACATGGGTGAGCTGAGATAGCTTAGTCAGTAAAGTGAATAGCCTGCAGGCTGGATGACCAGGAGACCAGGGTTTGATTCCTGGCAGGATTAAGAGAGATTTCTCTTCTTTATAGCAACCAGACCAAGTTTACAGCCCACTCTATCCAAAGGATACCTGGGACTCTTTCCCCAGGGGTTAAAGCAGTATGGTCATCCAGCTGACCACTCACCTCCATCTAATACAGAGGTTAAGAATATGTGGAGCTATACATCCACTCCCCCATGTCTTCATAGAATGGTGTTTTGTTAAGTATAGGGACAGCTTTATCTCTTGATCTGCCATATAAATAGAGGCATTTGTTATTAAGTAAAGGAGTAATTGTAAATGAAGTTGCATTTAAGATGAAAGTGAATGTGTGTGACACATTAATGCAGCAGGATGCTGAAATACGGTATTAGTTTAAAGGAAAGTGAAAGTCATAACCTGTTTCCAGAGCTGCTTATTGTAATCTTTTCTTTAGGTTTTTGTGGCCTATAAATGTTATGTAGCTTTGGTTTTCAGGGCAAACACTGCAGTTGCCATTTTCAGAGTTAATTTACCATAAAGATGGCAACTAAAGGGAACAACAGGTTGGTCTAGCAGTAACGCTCTAGACTTATGTTTGGGATGTGTGCAGTTTGAATCATAACCACAGCACTGGCTACCTGACTGAGGTTTTTGTGGTTTACCTCAGTCCTTCCAGACAAATGTCAGGATATTATCTTCATCGGGTAGTGGCCTCCGTAGTCCAGGGGTAACGTTCCCACCTCATGACTCAAGGTACGCGGGGTCAAACCCGGCGGAGGTCGTGGAATTTTTAAGGGCAGAAAAATTCAGGGAACAAGTCCTCCGAGAGGGACTTTAAGCCGTGGGTCTCGTGTCGTAGATTTATGGCACGTAACAGATCCTCGTGTCTCTAGGAGACCTCTGAGCAAAATTAGGCAAAGTTTCCCGCCCAAGTAGTTTCCAATGCCTCCAGTAGATGGGGAAGTATTGGCTACCACTGTCAGCCTCGTTGGCTGAATGGGGCTGATAGTGAGCACCAGTACCGGTAGGGTGTGGCGACTGGTAGAATATCAAAGGGGGACGTACAATAGACTATTAGTCACAGTGCATGGGGAAACCCACCCCCTCCAATAATAATAATAATAAAATCTTCATCGGGCCACAACCACTTCTCTTTCAAAACCTTTTTCAATTCATCAGTCTTCCTGCCATTCAGCATTGTATAGTGTACCTACTGTCAGCAATCATAAAATAACCCACAGAGCAAGGTAAGGGACAGGTTTTTCCACAAACAGAGCAGCTCCAACCATGATGCTGCAATTATGCATTCATATTATAATGTTACTCACACCAGTGGTCTGTACCAACCTACATGTGGAAGTGGGACAGCATATTTCTGGCGCCCTCTTCACAGTTGTTATCACTTGAGCCACTTCAGTTTAATCGTAATTGTGTTGCAGCTCAGTTGAATCATAATTGTGTTGCAGTTGTCTGTGCAGGCATTGCAGTTGATGAAGGTAGCAATCCAGAACTTCATGCCTCCTAACCTAGCATTGCTCATGAACACACTTCAGGGCTCCACCATCGACCAAGTGGGTCCTATCTTGCAGAAACGCCTGCATGATGTGAGCTGGGATGTGCGTGACAGCGCACTAGAAGTCCTGCAAGTTGTCACAGGAATAGCAGAAATCAGTAAGCTCAGAAATTTATAACGCACTGTAAATAAATGTAAAACCTGTAAGGTATATCAAGTGCTAGTGTACGCCAAAATTACACATCTTTGAAGAACGCTGTTTTGTAGAATGTAATGTGGTGTAGTTGGGTAAAAGTTCATTGACCTGTCAGAGGAACATAGTGTCTCCATCTTCACAGGCAAAATGTAAACCAACCAAAACATTTCGTCTTATAATGCCACATTTTAATGTTCAGTGTTGTTGAAGACAGACCACCTCTGTGGCCTAGTGGTCCGTGTTCCTGGCTACAAATCCAGGGGTTCCAGGCAGTACCAGATTTTCTGAATACTGGGTCTGGAACGGGGTCCACTCAGCCTCGTGAGGATAATTGAGGAGCTGTTTCAAGGAAATAGCGGCTCTGGTCTATAAAACAGAATTTAACGGCCATGGGGATTTATTCTGGCTTTCCCACCAATATCCTGTACACATGCCTCGTCTCTCCCATTCATGCTACATGCCCTGCCCACCTCATCCTCCTTGACTTGATCATTTTAATTATACTTGGAGAAGAGTACAAGTTATGAAGCTCGTCATTATACAGTTTTCTGCAACCTCCTGTCACTTCATCTCTCTTCAGTCCAAATATTCTCCTCAACACCCTGTTCTCAAACACCCTCAGTCTGTGTTCCTTCCTTAAAGTTAGAGACTATGTTTCACACCCGTACAGAACCACAGGCAAAATTATAGTTCTGTATGTTCTAATTTTTATGTTTTTAGACAGCAGACGAGAAGACAAAAGGTTCTGAAATGCATGGTAGCAAGCATTACCAGAGTTCAATCTCCTCTTAATTTCCTCCTGAATCAGGTTCTGATTTGATATAGTCGTTTCCCAAATATGTGAACTGTGCCACATTTTCAAAACATCTGTTTCCTATCTTTACGTCATGATTCTGCCCTGCAGTTTGGTGACAAGAAAGCAACATATTCGTTTTCTCTGTGTTTTCTTCTAGACCAACTGCCTTACTAGCCTCAATTAAAGTTTGTGTGTTTTTATTTATGGTATCTACATTATCACCCAGTAGATTCACTTCATCAGCATAGGCCAACAGCTGATGTGTCCCATTTAATTTCAGTCCCACCTGGTTTCTCTGGATCTTCCTAATGGCATATTCTAAAGCAAAGTTGAAAAGGAGTGGCGATAAAGCATCTCCTTTCAGACCATTCTGGATAGGAAATTTATCAGACAAATGTTTACCTACACGGACTTTACTATACGTTTTGTTTAAACACATTTTAATCAACCTAACTAGTTTCATGGGTATCCCAAACTCTATCAGAATATTGTACAATACTTCCCTTCTAACTGAATCATAGGCTTTCTTGAAGTCTATGAATAGCTGATTTAGTGTCTCATCGTACTCCAATTTTTTCTCCAATATATGATGAATGCAAAAGATCTGATCTGTAGTTGATCTGTTATGTCAAAACCCACACTGATGATCCCCAATAATTTCATCTATATATGGACTTAACCATGAGAGAAGAATATTGCATAAAATTTTGTATGAAGTTGATAGCAGTGATATCCTTCGATAATTACTACAGTCAGTTTTATCACTCTTCTTGTGAACTAGTACATAAATAGACTCCTTCCACTGATCAGAAAATTTTTCCTTATGCCAAATAGAAGTAATTAGATTGTGGATCTTAGAATGTAGTAATTCACCTCCTGCTTGAATAAGTTCTGCCAGAATTTGATCACTACCTGGTGATTTATACCTTTTCAATTTTGCAATAGCACTTTCAACCTCAAAATGGCTGGGGTCAGGTACTAACGGCTCAGCCATATCAATTTCTGTCTGCCTAACATCACTGACCCTATGTACATTCAGTAACTGAGAGAAGAAGTTCCTCCACCTATTCAAAATGTTGTGGGAATCTGCAAGCCGATCACCATTCTCATCCTTCACTAAGTTACTGCTAGACTGGTAACCCCTCTCAAAGTCATTTATTCCTCTATACAGGTCTCTAATGTTCTTGTTCTTACTTTTCATTGCAAGCTCATCAATTTTATCTTTCAGATATTCCCTTTTTATTCCTGAAATGCTTGCTGTTTTCATGTCTTATATTGTTCAGATTATCCCCATTTAACTTGCTTGGATCCTGTAACCATTTCAATTTGGCCTGCTTTCTTTGATCTAATAATTTTGAGCATTCTTCGTCGAACCATGGCTTATGCTTCTTCGGTTCATAATAACCTAGACTCTCTTTGGCAGACATTTATATATTCTCTCTAATAGTTTCCCAAGCTTTATTAACATCCACCTCAGTGTCCAAGTTTTCCAAAGCCGTGAACCCATTTGAGATATCAACACAATACTGCTCTTTACCCTCTACCTCATTTAATTTCTTGAGATTGAACCTCTCCATATGAACTCTGTGTGTTGTTTGTTTGCTCACTGCCAGTCTTTCCCTAACCTTTGCCACCAAAGAGTATATTATCCACCTTGGCTTTGTAATTAAGTCACAGTGAATTTTCTGTGAGGAATTTTGTGGTATTATTTAGTTGAAATTCATACTTCAGAGAGTTAAAAAACATCCACTTAGGTATATATCCTCACATTTAACACTGAGTCTTCAGTAAGACATCTTCGATTTCCAGTTTTTATATTCACACATATCAAGGAATAAAACCTGACTCATGAGGTGATTGTACCGTTTTGTGTCCACAGAATTTCCAGCCTTCCAGGAGCATGTACTGGAGAATGAACTATGTCCTCTGGTGCTGGTGCTGGCAATGGATGACTCTGAGAGCTATGTGAGGGCATCAGCCATTAAGTGCTTATGCTGCATGGTGAGGGTGCAGCGCTTGTGGACAGACTGCCTTGCATCAGAGGATCTGCCAGTGAGTCCATGTGTATAGCAGAACAAGAAGCAATGCTAATATTGACCTACTGTCCTTTCAGGCACATTTGTAACCCTCACACACAAATTTTATCTCACAGGGATATTTCATCTTACATGTATGGTAAACCCTGGCTGCGCCATAGCTCAAGCGTTTAGTCACTGGCTTCCCACCACGGTGGCCCGGGTTCCATCCCAGATCTGGTCAAGTGGGATTTGTGGTGGACAAAGTGGTGCTGGGGTGGGTTTTCTCCGAGTACTTCGGTTTCCCCTGTTAATCTTCATTCCACCAAATTCTCCATCATCATAATCACCCAGGGCAGGCTACAATATGCCAGTCAGTGGCTGTTGTGCCGAGTGGACCCAGTTGGACTCCACCCCCCACTAAGCAAAATTAATTAATGGTAAACCCTCATCATCATAAATGCTGATAATAATGGATGAAACCTGGCTGTGTACAGTCATGAACTTTTAGAGATATTGATGCAAAAGGAAGGTTTTGGGGTTATGAAACTGTTTAAATAAAAAAATAACCCCAATATAAAAACCTTTATGTAATCTATGTTTATTGTGTGTACTGGGTATATATCCTATTCTGTACTTCCGTGAGTACCCCTTCACTTAGTTACAGCAGAATTTGGCGATAACAGATACCCTGTCCCCCTGCTAATCCATGTTTACAGAATTTGATAGAACTTGTTAAGATATCAAGTTATTCTTTTAAATACATTGTGCATTCCTGCATTACAGATGTTTGAGTTATGGTGTTTTACCCACACAGAAAGAAAGAAAACATGTCTATAAAACTTAAAGAATGGGCTATGTATTCTCCCTTAACAAAAATTATTGTGAATATTAATTTTTTTAAACACAAATTGTGCCTAAATTATTGTATAAGAAATGATTATTAGTTCTGAAATTCAAATTACATATGCTCATGTATTCATTATGATATGTGTATATATATATAGAATTTCTTGCCTCTTCAGGCAGAGATGTTACAGCATTATAAGGATTAAAGTAGACATAACTATTTTCTTCAATTTATGTTCGTTACAATGATTTTACTCGTACTTACTTCTGTATAAGATGAGCAGGTGGAAAAGTATTGAACCATTCATTTGCAAGTCCTCTTATGGTGTTCCAGAGCAAGATGATGACAATCCTGCAAGGCGAGAGTGAGGGCATCGTCCGTCGCGAAGCAGCTGCTCTCTTGAAAGAGATCTATGAACATCACAAGTTCTTGTAAGTTCTTGTAATTTGTAAATAAGATCTAAAAGTTTGTGCTGATGGTACATTAATACAATTATTATGTTTCTGCACATAATTCATCATCCTGCTTTTATTTAAAACACAGTGTTTCAAAGACTGGATTCCAGATTCTCTGATGGAGACAGAATCCAATCTCTGAAACGTTATGTTTTAATTAAAAAACAGGATGATAAATTATGTCCAGAAACAAAATATTTGTATCTTGTAATCTGTGTTTAAGACACATGGAGAACCTCATTTTTCAAGAAACTGAAAGGTAAAGTTGTCCTATAGATAATTAAGCACTACACCATAAAGACATATGAGGGAGCAGAAGCATAGCTCCATGGATTTTTAACTTTGGCACTAGATGGAGCTCAGTTGCCAGCTTCAGCCCTGGGAACAGGGCTTCTGGTATGCTTTGGTTAGGAATCTGGATGGGCCACACAGCTGGTCTCAACACTGGAGAAGAGAAAAATTCTTTTGGCCCAGTCAGTGATTGAACACTGATTCCTCCACGGTTAAACCCACAGCATAATCACTGTATCATCTGAGCTATCCAGGCTCCTCAGGCAAGTTAACTGTGAAATATCAGATCTTATAGCTGATCCTAGACTTGACCATCCTGACAGACATTGGACAAACAGGACATATGTTGAAAGATCGGCATAGAAGCATATTCAAGCTATAAGAATTAATAAACAAACTTCCAAATATGCTCAACATATACTTGATACAGGTCTCACATATGGTACAGCTTTCATATATATGACTTCACGGAAAAGAAGCTACAAATGAAAGACACCTTTGCAAACATACGTAATCCCATCTTCAACCTTATAATAAATAACCCTAATTAATACACCCATAAAACTACCTCCACACACCCCCATCCCAGTACCCCCCTCCATCCCTCCCAGCCAAATACCACACAAAACACAATACGCCATTATGAGGATCACTGGTGATCACTAGTTAGTCCACACTGAGCTAAGCATGATGACATACATATAACACACATACAAGGAAGCGCACAAAATAATTAACGACCGTAAGTACACGTAATAACCTAAAAGTAACTTAGTGAAGGATGAGAATGGCCATCTGCTTGCAGATTCCCACAACATTTTGAATAGGTGGAAGAACTACTTCTCTCAGTTATTGAATGTACATAGGGTCAGTGATGTTAGGCAGCTAGAAATGCACACAGCTGAGCCGTTAATACCAGATCCCAGCCCTTTTGAGGTTGAAAGTGCTATTGCAGAATCGAAAAGGTATAAATTGCCAGGCGGTGATCAAATTCCAGCAGAGGCGAAATATTACATTCTAAGATCCATAACCTCATTACTTCTATGTGGCATAACGAAAAATTGCCCAATCACTGGAAGGAATCTGTTATTGTACCAGTTCACAAGAAGGGTGATAAAACTGACTGTAATAATTATTGGGGGATATTGCTGCTATCGACTTCATACAAAATTTTATCCAATATTCTTCTCTGAAGGTTAAGTATATACATAGATGAAATTATTGGGGACCATCGTGTGGGTTTTGACATAACAGATCAACTACAGATAAGATCTTTTGCATTCATCATATATTGGAGAAAATCTGTGATTCAGTTAGGAGGTAAGTATTGTACGATATTCTGATAGAGTTTGGGATACCCATGAAACTGGTTAAGCTAATTAAAATGTGTGCATGTTGTTACAGAAAGGCAGAACTGAGTAACGTGTTCACGGCGATGGCACTTGCAGTAGTGTCAGATTTACACTGGGAAGTAAAAGTAAATGCGCTCCAGTTCTGGGAGAAGGTGATAGAGCGGCAGATGTCAGACCAGGGAATGATTGATGGCGTATTTCCATCCGTGACATTCTCTAAAGAGAATAGGAAAATAGTGCTACTGACAGAAAACGAGATCAAATTGCGACTGAACAAAGTATTGGGGGAGCTTGCACGAAACAGGTGCTTACAGGTGAGTGTAAACAAACTGTAATGCGCTTGTAGATTTCCCACATAAGTGTCTCAAAATATGATTAACTCAAATTTGTTATATGTGGTGTAAAGTCCATATAGGTAAACATTTGTCTGATAATTTTCCTATCCAGAATGGTCTAAAAAAGAGATGCTTTGTCACCACTGCTTTTCGGCTTTGCTTTAGAATATGCCATTAGGAAGGTGCAGGAAAACTAGGTGGGACTGAAATTCAATGGGACACATCAGCTCTTGGTCTGTGCTGATGATGTTAATCTGCTGGGTGAAAATATAGATTCCATAAAGAGAAACACACTAACTTTAATTGAGGCTAGGAAGGAAGTTGGTCTAGAAGTAAACACAGATAAAATGAAGAATATGTTGCTGTCTCATCACCAAACTGCAGGGCAGAATCATGACATAAAGATAGTAAACAGATGTTTTGAAAATGTGGCACAGTTCACATATTTGGGAACGATATCAAATCAGAACCTGATTCAGGCGGAAATTAAGAGGAGATTGAACTTGGGTAATGCTTGCTACCATTCATTTCAGAACCTTTTGTCTTCTCGTCTGCTGTCTAAAAACATAAAAATTAGAACATAAAAAACTATAATTTTGCCTGTGGTTCTGTGTGGGTATGAAATCTGGTCCATGGCTTTAAGGGAGGAACATAGACTGAGGGTGTTTGAGAACAGGGTGTTGAGGAGAATATTTGGACCAAAGAGAGATGAAGTGACAGGAGGTTGGAGAAAACTGCATAATGACGAGCTTCATAACTTGTACTCTTCTCCAAGTATAATTAGAATGATCAAGTCAAGGAGGATGAGATAGGCAGGGCAAGTAGCACGAATGGGGAAGAAGAGGAATGCATGTAGGATATTGGTGGGAAAGTCAAAAGGAAGGAGACCATTGGGAGGACCAAGATGTAGGTTGGTGGACAATATTAAAATGGATCTTAAAGAGATAGGATGGGATGGTATAGATTGGCTTTATCTGGCTCAGGATAGGGACGAGTGGATGGCTCTTGCGAACATGGTAATGAACCTTCAGGTTCCATAAAACACTGGGAAGTTCTTGAGTAGCTGCACAATTGGCAGCTTCTGAAGAAGAACTCAGCTCCATGAGTGAGTGGAGTGTGTAGTGAAGTAAATAGACCATTCCATCCACTTTACGGTAATGTGTTCAAGATAAAGTCTTCTTCTTATACTGATTCTTCTCCCCCTCTCCCTCCTCTTTCTTCTAGTACTTTTAGCATAATTGCCATTTTATGTAGGTTGATCAACAAAAGGTTTCCAGTCTTCTTACTACCACAATCTTTCATTTTGTTGCCAACTTTTTCCCCTTTTCTTGATGTTTCAAGTACATGCTAAATTTTCATATACTGGTCATTCCATGGGTCTCTTACCTTTAAATTTTAATTCTAAAGCCTTTACCAGTATCCTTGTTCCATCCATTCTCTTTACATGGCAGACCATAAATCATTTCAAAAGTATCAAATATAAGTACATCAGCAACATTTAGAATTTCCTTGCCCCGCTTGTAAAATGCAGAATTGGTGATATTTCAGCGAGAAACTGTTCATTTTCTCCAGATAACTTACAAATGTTCAAAATGTGCTTGTTTTGGCTGAATATAAACACTGCATTTCTGGTAAAAGTATGGACCATGATGCATTCTCTCCAGTATGTGTTTCTGCATATAATGCTCAATACATTTTTTAAATTAAATTTAAGTAAATATTTTTTGGAGAGTACTTTCTTCTGCATTTCTCCAAAATATCAGTGACTTTGTACCAGATTACACAGCACAACCCAGATGATGGTGCTCTCCATAGTCAGTGTTGTGAGAACCTCAAACTCAACTTCACCATAGTTTGTTTTACTCATGAGTTCTGCAAAATGTTTTTAATAGTTTCTAAATATAGTAAATAGCCTCTCATCATAATAAGATTTGAGGTTGTGATGATACTGAAAGTTAAGATCATGGCGTTCTGTGTTGTGACACCGTGAAGTCTTGTGATACAAATCTTTCAGATGAACATGGTGCCTCTATCTTCCAAGCAGAATATATAAGCAGCAGGTTCTTCTGGAATGTTGGTACCCACCTAGCAGACTACATAGCATCACATCCCAGGAGACTGTAACCTTAACATTAACTGTGGTGAAAACCTTCATCTCACACAACAAGCAGCATCTTAATGTGCTCAGTACATGTACTGCTCTTTTAAATATTAACTTACGTTCTTCTTGTGGGATTGTTCAGGTGCTTCTGTCAGCCCTTCAAGACCATGATCTCCAGGTTGTATACAAAGCTGCAGATATCATCATGACACTCAACAGTGTGTTGATGAGGCATCGGCTCGTGCCGGATGTGGAAACACCGAAACCTCTGCCTGATCTTGTGAGGAACTGTGTCAGACCTACAAACAGTAATTTCAGGGGCGTGTATGACTCATTTGGTTGTGAGGTAGGCACTTGTCTGACCCCTGCAAATAGAGTAAATCAGTCAAGGACAACCAACATGGACAGTGGCGAGGGTGAGATGGGCACTGTACGATCAAGACTGGCCAGTGACTCAGACCAAGTCATTGATGCAATCATTAATGAAACTGATATGAATCTACTGGCAGATGTTTACCATGATTGTCTAAATGTTGGTGGTAATGCCTCCAGTGTTAGTAGGAACTTCAATTTTGATCCAGAAGTTAATGTCAGTGCAGAAGAATTCTTGTTAGCCATCTCAAAGCTCAATCTCAGTGATATGGTGACACAGAAAGCTGACTGGCTGGAGCACTGTAGCAGTAACCTGGGTTCATTGCTAGATGACATCCTGTCCTCGCAAGCAGATACAGAATCAAATGCAATGGATTGTTACTAGAATTTCACACTACAGGAAACATAATGTTATCAAAACAGTATAATCACTTGCTCCTGTGCAAGGTTATTTAGAGCTTGCCCCTGTTGTTTGGCAGACACTATTACAGCTAGCCACTTGAACCGAACGGCACGTAAAGAGACATTAATTTGCTGTCTCTTGGATCCTTTTGCATGATACAGAGAAGTGACAATAGATGGCAATGAGCTACATTCCTTAGAAAAATATACAGTAGAATAAACCTTCCTTTGAAAGTAAATGTAACTTGAACAATTATTGACTTTTTGGACATTACTCATGGTTCTGTTTTAAAATAAAAAATAGGCTGATGGATAATGTCGGTAAAGTCCATAATTACGTAACATACCACCGTCACAAACTTTTAGTTCTTAATAACTTGTGTTTGTCTTTGAAAAGAAGAGATAGTTAAGAATAGCTCAAGTGGCTATTCACCAGCTTCCCACAGCAGCAGCCTGGGTTCAGTTTCAGGTCAAATCATATGGGGTTTGTGGTGGACAAAGTGACACTGGGGAAGGTTTTTTCAGAGTACTTCAGTTTCCCCTGCCATTTCTAATTCCAGCAACTGCTCCATATTCACTGATGCTGTCATCGGCTCTGTATACTCTCAATATTGATAGTGGCATTAAAAAACTAACAGTATTTGATCTTTGGCTCTCGTTGTGGTGAGTTGCATGTGATGCCATGTAATCTGAGAGAAGTTCAGCAAATTTTGAGTGAATATACTGCTTCCATCTTCACAGTTGAAGGATAAGCCAAGCATAGCTAGCTGCACCAGAATGTAAGTCACATTAGAACTGATGTTCAGTAGGTTCTTCTTGGTATATGGCCCCGTCTGGTGCTCATGATGAGAGTATAGCCCTAATCTTAACTGGGACATCCTCTCTGATGAGAGGACAGGTCTGTATCTTATAAGAAATCTGTCATTCCCAACTAATTTTATATAACATATGGTCTGTCCCATGCTGCTTACTGCTTTCTTATTGCTTGGCTTACTCTTTGATCCTGAAAATGGAGGTGACATGCTTTTTGAAATGCCAGTTGACTTTCGCCAGACAACATGATGTTATGTCCCAAATGATAGAAACCTTCAGTATAAGCTATGGTTACCATGGAAATAAAGCAAGAAAACTAAATTTCTGTTAACAAAAATGAGCATGGACAGGATCAAAAACAGCCCAGTTCCATTTGCTGCTGTTCACGCCATAAGCCTTTCTGTTTTGATGATCATTCTGGTTTCAGTGATTCATGTAATGGGACCATGTTACTTAAGGGTTTCACTTGTATGTAGTTTGTTAGTTATAATCTATTTTGAATCAAAATATAGTAAAATACACTACAAAAAATGTATCAATATTTACCAGTGCATTTCATATTACATACAGATAACTGTATTTTGTAACATTTTTAAATATACAATACGAAGTGTTGTATTAATTTCTCTCTTTGAAAGTGGTGAACAAATAAAAGTTAGTAATACATACTTTATGATCTGAATATATGTACTGTCCATGAACAAGGAGAATGCGTCTGTTTGCCCTGTAAGCACAGTGGTAACCCTCAGAAACTCTGCATTTTACCTGCAGAATGTATATATGTGTTTCACAGTGTTCACAATAAATCTTATGGTCTTTGTAATCATGATGTAATGTGTTTTAATGAATGTATTTTTGAATATTATTTAGATGAATTTCATGCTTCGTTAAGATTGACTGAATGAGAATGCCCGCAGTTACTACCAGTTCAGTCTAACATTGTCACTCATGATCTATAGAATGTTTAGAACAGACTTAAGATTGGAACCCATTATGGTGAATAAAAGTGACAACTTTTCTGGGCAAACAGCCACATCAATTTGGAGCTGCAGTCCAACATTTTTGAGACCAAAGTGTACTAAGTGTGACTTCAAGTGATAGACAGTGCTGGACTTAAAAGCTCATATGACCCATATGACCATACAGCATATCTTATTGCTGGAAGCACCGTCGTTTATTAGAGGTAACTGGTATAAGACATATCTGAGTTAGGAAAACCCAAGAATGTGATAACTAAAGGCAGTCATCTTGCTCCTTGACATTAGACTGTGGAGTAGGTAAACTGTGATCCTCAGACATCTGAACCGTAAGACGGTATCGTATGCAGAATATCGGAAGTGTCTTTGAGAGTGCACTGTCCCTTGATTAGGCAATCTTATGGAAGAAGAATTCTGAGTCTTTAAACAGATCTCCAACATGGCGATTTTGGTTCCCTGTGTGAATTGGAAATAGGATATAGTGACTTTCTAACAATGTTACATTGGTTATTGAATGATGTTTCCAGTATCAAGCTTATGTAGTGTCAGATGGTAGGATGGGAGATAAATGAAGAATTGGAAAGGATTTGGAAGGAAGCAGTCATGGCATAATCAAGTGTACTATCCCAGCATTTGTCTAGAGGGACAAAAGAAACCCCAGAATTGCTGGTGTCCTGGCAGAAACTTGAACTGAGCATCTCGGGGTACAAGCCTAAGAGTGTTACCTCTAGACCAGCCTGTTCAGTGTATGTCACTGTCTAATGGTGATGCATCGTCAAAGATATTTTAGTGTAAATGTTATGGACTGGCTTTGTGAGCCTGTCAACACTGCCATGAGGGGCACCATTTTGTGTCTTTAATATATCTCCTCTCCATTACAGCACATTTGTTGGTCAGTCTTTAAGGAGATGTGAGAGCTGTGGCAAATAAATGAGCATGGGGAAGACAAGAATTAGATTAGGAGACCAAGAAGGAAAACTTACAGAAGAGTGGACACAGGTGCAATAAGAATGCTTACAGGAGAATGGAAGAAATTATGTCTTAAAGACTATCTGCCATTGTGGAAATATCGGTGGATGATGATGATGACGATGACATATTGACAGCTGGACAGCTGAAAAGAGGAGAGCCAAATCACACAAGAGGAGATACNAAACAGATGTTTTGAAAATGTGGCACAGTTCACATATTTGGGAACGATATCAAATCAGAACCTGATTCAGGCGGAAATTAAGAGGAGATTGAACTTGGGTAATGCTTGCTACCATTCATTTCAGAACCTTTTGTCTTCTTGTCTGCTGTCTAAAAACATAAAAATTAGAACATAAAAAACTATAATTTTGCCTGTGGTTCTGTGTGGGTATGAAATCTGGTCCATGGCTTTAAGGGAGGAACATAGACTGAGGGTGTTTGAGAACAGGGTGTTGAGGAGAATATTTGGACCAAAGAGAGATGAAGTGACAGGAGGTTGGAGAAAACTGCATAATGACGAGCTTCATAACTTGTACTCTTCTCCAAGTATAATTAGAATGATCAAGTCAAGGAGGATGAGATAGGCAGGGCAAGTAGCACGAATGGGGAAGAAGAGGAATGCATGTAGGATATTGGTGGGAAAGTCAAAAGGAAGGAGACCATTGGGAGGACCAAGATGTAGTTTGGTGGACAATATTAAAATGGATCTTAAAGAGATAGGATGGGATGGTATAGATTGGCTTTATCTGGCTCAGGATAGGGACGAGTGGATGGCTCTTGCGAACATGGTAATGAACCTTCAGGTTCCATAAAACACTGGGAAGTTCTTGAGTAGCTGCACAATTGGCAGCTTCTGAAGAAGAACTCAGCTCCATGAGTGAGTGGAGTGTGTAGTGAAGTAAATAGACCATTCCATCCACTTTATGGTAATGTGTTCAAGATAAAGTCTTCTTCTTATACTGATTCTTCTCCCCCTCCCCCTCCTCTTTCTTCTAGTACTTTTAGCATAATTGCCATTTTATGTAGGTTGATCAACAAAAGGTTTCCAGTCTTCTTACTACCACAATCTTTCATTTTGTTGCCAACTTTTTCCCCTTTTCTTGATGTTTCAAGTACATGCTAAATTTTCATATACTGGTCATTCCATGGGTCTCTTACCTTTAAATTTTAATTCTAAAGCCTTTACCAGTATCCTTGTTCCATCCATTCTCTTTACATGGCAGACCATAAATCATTTCAAAAGTATCAAATATAAGTACATCAGCAACATTTAGAATTTCCTTGCCCCGCTTGTAAAATGCAGAATTGGTGATATTTCAGCGAGAAACTGTTCATTTTCTCCAGATAACTTACAAATGTTCAAAATGTGCTTGTTTTGGCTGAATATAAACACTGCATTTCTGGTAAAAGTATGGACCATGATGCATTCTCTCCAGTATGTGTTTCTGCATATAATGCTCAATACATTTTTTAAATTAAATTTAAGTAAATATTTTTTGGAGAGTACTTTCTTCTGCATTTCTCCAAAATATCAGTGACTTTGTACCAGATTACACAGCACAACCCAGATGATGGTGCTCTCCATAGTCAGTGTTGTGAGAACCTCAAACTCAACTTCACCATAGTTTGTTTTACTCATGAGTTCTGCAAAATGTTTTTAATAGTTTCTAAATATAGTAAATAGCCTCTCATCATAATAAGATTTGAGGTTGTGATGATACTGAAAGTTAAGATCATGGCGTTCTGTGTTGTGACACCGTGAAGTCTTGTGATACAAATCTTTCAGATGAACATGGTGCCTCTATCTTCCAAGCAGAATATATAAGCAGCAGGTTCTTCTGGAATGTTGGTACCCACCTAGCAGACTACATAGCATCACATCCCAGGAGACTGTAACCTTAACATTAACTGTGGTGAAAACCTTCATCTCACACAACAAGCAGCATCTTAATGTGCTCAGTACATGTACTGCTCTTTTAAATATTAACTTACGTTCTTCTTGTGGGATTGTTCAGGTGCTTCTGTCAGCCCTTCAAGACCATGATCTCCAGGTTGTATACAAAGCTGCAGATATCATCATGACACTCAACAGTGTGTTGATGAGGCATCGGCTCGTGCCGGATGTGGAAACACCGAAACCTCTGCCTGATCTTGTGAGGAACTGTGTCAGACCTACAAACAGTAATTTCAGGGGCGTGTATGACTCATTTGGTTGTGAGGTAGGCACTTGTCTGACCCCTGCAAATAGAGTAAATCAGTCAAGGACAACCAACATGGACAGTGGCGAGGGTGAGATGGGCACTGTACGATCAAGACTGGCCAGTGACTCAGACCAAGTCATTGATGCAATCATTAATGAAACTGATATGAATCTACTGGCAGATGTTTACCATGATTGTCTAAATGTTGGTGGTAATGCCTCCAGTGTTAGTAGGAACTTCAATTTTGATCCAGAAGTTAATGTCAGTGCAGAAGAATTCTTGTTAGCCATCTCAAAGCTCAATCTCAGTGATATGGTGACACAGAAAGCTGACTGGCTGGAGCACTGTAGCAGTAACCTGGGTTCATTGCTAGATGACATCCTGTCCTCGCAAGCAGATACAGAATCAAATGCAATGGATTGTTACTAGAATTTCACACTACAGGAAACATAATGTTATCAAAACAGTATAATCACTTGCTCCTGTGCAAGGTTATTTAGAGCTTGCCCCTGTTGTTTGGCAGACACTATTACAGCTAGCCACTTGAACCGAACGGCACGTAAAGAGACATTAATTTGCTGTCTCTTGGATCCTTTTGCATGATACAGAGAAGTGACAATAGATGGCAATGAGCTACATTCCTTAGAAAAATATACAGTAGAATAAACCTTCCTTTGAAAGTAAATGTAACTTGAACAATTATTGACTTTTTGGACATTACTCATGGTTCTGTTTTAAAATAAAAAATAGGCCGATGGATAATGTCGGTAAAGTCATAATTACGTTAATATACCATCGTCACAAACTTTTAGTTCTTAATAACTTGTTGTGTTTGTCTTTGAAAAGAAGAGATAGTTAAGAATAGCTCAAGTGGCTATTCACCAGCTTCCCACAGCAGCAGCCTGGGTTCAGTTTCAGGTCAAATCATATGGGGTTTGTGGTGGACAAAGTGACACTGGGGAAGGTTTTTTCAGAGTACTTCAGTTTCCCCTGCCATTTCTAATTCCAGCAACTGCTCCATATTCACTGATGCTGTCATCGGCTCTGTATACTCTCAATATTGATAGTGGCATTAAAAAACTAACAGTATTTGATCTTTGGCTCTCGTTGTGGTGAGTTGCATGTGATGCCATGTAATCTGAGAGAAGTTCAGCAAATTTTGAGTGAATATACTGCTTCCATCTTCACAGTTGAAGGATAAGCCAAGCATAGCTAGCTGCACCAGAATGTAAGTCACATTAAAACTGATGTTCAGTAGGTTCTTCTTGGTATCAGGCCCCATCTGGTGTTCATGATGAGAGTATAGCCCTAATCTTAACTGGGACATCCTCTCTGATGAGAGGACAGGTCTGTATCTTATAAGAAATCTGTCATTCCCAACTAATTTTATATAACATATGGTCTGTCCCATGCTGCTTACTGCTTTCTTATTGCTTGGCTTACTCTTTGATCCTGAAAATGGAGGTGACATGCTCCTTTGAAATGCCAGTTGACTTTCGCCAGACAACATGATGTTATGTCCCAAATGATAGAAACCTTCAGTATAAGCTATGGTTACCATGGAAATAAAGCAAGAAAACTAAATTTCTGTTAACAAAAATGAGCATGGACAGGATCAAAAACAGGTCAGTTCCATTTGCTGCTGTTCACGCCATAAGCCTTTCTGTTTTGATGATCATTCTGGTTTCAGTGATTCATGTAATGGGACCATGTTACTTAAGGGTTTCACTTGTATGTAGTTTGTTAGTTATAATCTATTTTGAATCAAAATATAGTAAAATACACTACAAAAAATGTATCAATATTTACCAGTGCATTTCATATTACATACAGATAACTGTATTTTGTAACATTTTTAAATATACAATACGAAGTGTTGTATTAATTTCTCTCTTTGAAAGTGGTGAACAAATAAAAGTTAGTAATACATACTTTATGATCTGAATATATGTACTGTCCATGAACAAGGAGAATGCGTCTGTTTGCCCTGTAAGCACAGTGGTAACCATATGTACACTTGCTTTAACCCTCAGAAACTCTGCATTTTACCTGCAGAATGTATATATGTGTTTCACAGTGTTCACAATAAATCTTATGGTCTTTGTAATGATGATGTAATGTGTTTTAAGGAATGTATTTTTGAATATTATTTAGATGAATTTCATGCTTCGTTAAGATTGACTGAATGAGAATGCCCGCAGTTACTACCAGTTCAGTCTAACATTGTCACTCATGATCTATAGAATGTTTAGAACAGACTTAAGATTGGAACCCATTATGGTAAATAAAAGTGACAACTTTTCTGGGCAAACAGCCACATCAATTTGGAGCTGCAGTCCAACATTTTTGAGACCAAAGTGTACTAAGTGTGACTTCAAGTGATAGACAGTGCTGGACTTAAAAGCTCATATGACCCATATGACCATACAGCATATCTTATTGCTGGAAGCACCGTCGTTTATTAGAGGTAACTGGTATAAGACATATCTGAGTTAGGAAAACCCAAGAATGTGGTAACTAAAGGCAGTCATCTTGCTCCTTGACATTAGACTGTGGAGTAGGTAAACTGTGATCCTCAGACATCTGAACCGTAAGACGGTATCGTATGCAGAATATCGGAAGTGTCTTGGAGAGTGCACTGTCCCTTGATTAGGCAATCTTATGGAAGAAGAATTCTGAGTGTTTAAACAGATCTCCAACATGGCGATTTTGGTTCCCTGTGTGAATTGGAAATAGGATATAGTGACTTTCTAACAATGTTACATTGGTTATTGAATGATGTTTCCAGTATCAAGCTTATGTAGTGTCAGATGGTAGGATGGGAGATAAATGAAGAATTGGAAAGGATTTGGAAGGAAGCAGTCATGGCATAATCAAGTGTACTATCCCAGCATTTGTCTAGAGGGACAAAAGAAACCCCAGAATTGCTGGTGTCCTGGCAGAAACTTGAACTGAGCATCTCGGGGTACAAGCCTAAGAGTGTTACCTCTAGACCAGCCTGTTCAGTGTATGTCACTGTCTAATGGTGATGCATCGTCAAAGATATTTTAGTGTAAATGTTATGGACTGGCTTTGTGAGCCTGTCAACACTGCCATGAGGGGCACCATTTTGTGTCTTTAATATATCTCCTCTCCATTACAGCACATTTGTTGGTCAGTCTTTAAGGAGATGTGAGAGCTGTGGCAAATAAATGAGCATGGGGAAGACAAGAATTAGATTAGGAGACCAAGAAGGAAAACTTACAGAAGAGTGGACACAGGTGCAATAAGAATGCTTACAGGAGAATGGAAGAAATTATGTCTTAAAGACTATCTGCCATTGTGGAAATATCGGTGGATGATGATGATGACGATGACATATTGACAGCTGGACAGCTGAAAAGAGGAGAGCCAAATCACACAAGAGGAGATACTGGTGTTCACCAGATAGATGTTACAAACTACAGTGACACTGAATGTATTGTTTCCATCTACTGATCTTATTTTCCACAGCATATGAAGTGACTTCTGGCTCCCATCAGTTATCGCCAGATTTATATACAGAGGTGAAGAAATAGTGGAGAAATTTACATGTCACCAACATACCTCATACCTAACTTAGCTACAGATTTACTAATAGACTTTAAAGGATTCTGACAATAGTGTATGCTATACAGAATTGTAAGGTTTATTTTGGACTCTGTCCATCCTCTGGTATATATAAGACAAAAAACCACAATGTTTCAGAGACTGGATCTCTCTCCGTCCTCAGGTGGGGTTGTTATAATGAACTAGTCTCAATCACTGGAAAAGCCCCCAGTTATTAGAGAACAGCCTATAACACTTGACAACAGGTTCAATCATTGGGAGATAAGAATAAAATCATGATAAAAGACAAGCTAAAACTTTTGTGCCAAGCATGCACATGTCAGAAATGTGATATAACAGTGATATGGATTAAGTTAAAAACGAGGGTCTTATGTATACCAGACGATTGATAGAGTCCAAAATAATCCTTATGGTTCTGTACAGATTTACTGTTTGACATCTGTGGAGGAGTATGAAAAGAGCAGGAGAGAATACTAACAAATGAATCCTAAAATTCACTCATCTGAGTCTGTTTAGCCCTGACTATATAACACGTGCAGCTGGTACATAATTGTTAAATAAACAAAGAAAAAAACAATTATGTATGCACAGAATAGTTAGGTCACTTCTGATGTAGTTCATGTCACGTTTCACATTAAAGTTATATGTATCTTACAAGGAGATAGTAATCCACATTTGTTTTGTAGTTTAAGCATCATATATTTATATAGATCTCTAGCACAAGCATTGTATTTGTATCAGTCTCATTAAGTTCATAAAAATGGATTGTGTATTTTTGAGGAATATGATGTAAACCATTAAGCCAGTGGTTTCCATACTCCTTTTGTCCGATACTCCGTTTCATATACATAGAAAGTATTGAGGGCCCCCCCAACCTATAAAATGACTTAAAACGATAGTGAGCAATTTCAGAAAATAATTATGAATGAATCTTACTGATATCTATAAATGACTTTTCTGTTAAATTAGATGTTTATAAATTAATGTGGCATTTCCTTAGTATGTATTATAATTGCACTAATATTTAAGCTAGACCTCTGACTTTGGGAAACACTACTGTACATTATAACACAAACACTGCACACTAAATCGGATATCTGATGTATCTTTATGTATTTTTTAATAATAATAATAAGCCTAACCTCAAAGTTTGGGCTCCTCTCATCAGATCCATGTATATAAGTATGTACATATTTTAATGTATTAAAAATTCCTTTGTTTATATCTGACCTGTCATCAGTTTAGTTCAGCTTACAAAAATGGACTGTGTACTTTCTAAGAATGCTTTGTTATGAATATCAGAACACAAACACTTAACAACTAAACCTGTTATATGATCCAACTTCATGTACTGGTAGTTTTTTATAATGCTGAACCTAACCTCAAATTTTGGGGTCATCTCATCAGCTGTGTGTGTAAATATTTTTAATATTTTGATGTTGAGTTGTGCACCACTGGCATCCATAGCACTGTTTATTATCACAGTATAATCAATTGCAATGCGAGTTCTTGCAATGAGATTAAATTCAATCATTGTCACAACATGTTTCAACACATTGTCATCCTCAGGGTTACATACTTAGTAAATACTACATTTAGAAGTTCCTTTGTTATTTATTTTTCATAATGACATGCCTGCTGTAAGAATAATGTTACAGTGAGAATCTCTAGCGAGGAGAAGTAAACATACAGTTCCACAGACCATTTGCTGCTGGCAGACTTAATTCCTTTTCATTTATCTTGTATGCTGATTACATTGGACCTATATTTTATGTAACGGTGCATGTACATGCAAAAAATTCTGTGGTTCATAGCAGATGGAATTCATTCATCTGGTAACCATATTTTATGCAAGCATAGCATTAAAGAGAGTAAATATCACAACCCTGCTGGCCTCCACAGCCTGTTACAAGGATACCTTTACTTACTTTACTTAATTAAATTCTAGTACCCTTCTCTGTATGATTGGTCTATCCTTTTTTTTTTTGCACAACCAAGAGACTGTAATTACTTCTATCCTAACTATGTTAACAAATTCTGAATTCCAACTTCTTTAAAAATTTACTTTCCGATTCTATCCCTCGATTCAGTTGTCATCATGAAAAAACTGCCCAGCATTCACTTAAAGAGACTGAAGGAAACCACAATAAGCCTAACCAGTAGTTGAGATACATTTCTCTTCACGCACATTTTATTGCATATGAATTGAATTGCAGTGGTTACAGGATCAAAGAAAAATATATGGGGATAATCTGAACAATATAAGATGTGAAACCAGCAGGTGTTTCAGAAATAAAAAGAAGGAATATCTGAAAGACAGAATTGATGAGCTTGGAACAAACAATAAAAACAAGAACATTAGAGACCTGTATAGAGGAATAAATGGCTTTAAGAGGAGTTACCAACCTAGAAGTAATTTAATGAAGCATGAGAATGGTGATCTGCTTGCAGATTCCCACAATATTTTGAACAGGAGGAAGAACAACACATCTCAGTTATTGAATGTGCATAGTGTTAGTGATGTTAGGCAGCTAGAAATACATACAGCTGAGCCGTTAGTATGTAATCCTAACCCTTTTGAGGTTAAAATCGCTATTGCAAAATTGAAAAGGTATAAATTGCTATGTACTGACCAAATTCCGGAAGAAATGATTCAAGCAGGAGGTGAAATGTTACGTTCTAAGATCCATAAGCTAATTACTTATATTTGGCATAAGGAAAAATCGCATAATCAGTGGAAGGAATCTATTATTGTACCAGTTCACAAGAAGGGTGAGAAAATTGACTGTAGTAATTATCGGGGATATCACTGCTATCAACTTCATACAAAATTTTATCCAATAGTCTTCTCTCAAGTTTAAGTCCATACATCTTGTAGATGAAATTATTAGGGATCATCAGTGTAAGTTTCGACATAAAAGAGCAACTACTGATCAGATCTTTTGCATTCGTCAGATACTGGAGAAAAACTGGGAGTACAATGAGACAGCACATCACCTATTCACAAAAAAGCCTATGATTCAGTTAGGAGGGAAGCATTGTACAATATTCTGATAGAGTCTGGGGTTCCCATGAAACTAGTTAGGCTGATTTAAATGTGTTTAAACAAAATGTGTAGTGAATTCCGTATAGGTAAACAGTTGTCTGATGATTTTCATATTGAGAATGGTCTAAAACAAGGAGATGCTTTGTCGTCACTGCTTTTCAACTGTGCTTTGGAGTACACAATTAAGGAGGTGCAGGAAAACCAGGTGCGACTGAAATTAAATGGGATATATCAGGTGTTGGTCTGTGCTAATGATGCAAATCTGCTGGGTGATAATATAAACTCCATGATTTTAGTCTGTAAGCGAACTATACCGACCGAGAGACCGCCACTTGTCAGTGAAGTTTAGTGCCAACTTTTGCAGATATAGGGTGTCGCATGGTCAGCACAACAAATCCCCACGGCCGTTAATTTCGGGTTTCTAGACCGGAGCCGCTATCTCCTTGAAATAGCTCCTCAATTATCATGAGGCTGAGTGGACCTTGTTCCAGACCCACTACTTATCAGAAAAAATCTGGTAGCGCCGGGTTATCGAACCCGGACCTCTGGGTGATAATATAGGTACTGTAAAGAAAAACTGACATACTTTCATTGACACTAGTAAGGAGGTTGGTCTAGAAGTAAACACAGAGAAAACTAAATATATGTTGCTGTCTCGTCACCAAACGGCAGGGCAAAATCATGACATAAATATAGAAACAAATGTTTTAAAAATGTGGCACAGTTCATATATTTGGGAACAACTATAACAAATCAAAACCTGATTCAGGAGGAAATTAAGAGGAGACTGAACTCAGGTATTGCTTGCTACCATTTGATCCAGAACCTTTTGTCTTCTTGTCTGCTGTCCAAAAACTTAAAAATTAGAATATACATAACTATAATTTTGCCTGTGGTTCTGTATGTGCCTGAAACTTGGTCTCTGACATTAAGGGAGGTACATGGACCGAGGATGTTTGAGAATAGAGTGTTGAAGAGAATATTTGGATTGAAGAGAGAAGTGACAGGAGGTTTAAGAAAAGTGCATAATGAGGAGCTTCATAACCTGTACTCTTCTCCAAGTATAATTAGAATAATGAAGTCAAGGAGGATGGGATGGGCATGGCATGTAGCACGAATGTGGCGATTAGGAATACAAATAGGATATTGGTGGGAAAGCCAAAATGAAGGAGACCACTTGGAAGATCAAGAAGTATGTAGGTGGACAATATTAAAATGGATCTTAGAGAGATATGATAGCACGGTATGGATTGGATTGATCTGGCTCAGGATAGGGACCAGTGTTGAGCCCTTGTGAACACAGTAATGAACCTTCAGGTTTCATAAAATGTTGGGAAGTTCTTGAGTAGCTGCACAATTGGTGGCTTTTCAAGAAGGGCTCAGCTTCAAGAGTGAGTGAGGAGTGATGAATTGAATGCAGTACAAAATCAAACTAATTCTGGCTATGTAAGATTTTTTATTTTCACGGCAGTGACTATGAAGAAAGCAGTCTTCAGGGATATGGTGCCGTGTAGATATTGTGTTAACCGACGTTTGCACCTGCTCACGCTGGTTCTTCGCTTGCGGATTTTCTTCTCTTTCCTTCTACCCTGAAGATGAAGGTGATACATTCCTCCGAAACGTCGGTTAACACAGTATCTACATGGCACCATATCCCAGAAGACTGCTTTCTTCATAAAGCTGGATAGTTTGGATAGTGACAATCGTGGCTGAACTGATCTTTCCAGTTCACTCATTACACAGACAGAAACAGGCCTGGTAATGTGTAAGACAGAATGGAAATAATGTGAAAGTATGGCATCTCTTGTTCATCCCATTGAAAATTAAAAATAGGCTACATGTAGCATCATCTGAAATGAGTTCATGAGTGTAAAGAAGAGCATATGTAACTGTATTTTTAAGTTTCTCTCAGTTGTATAAGAAATGTATATGAACTTTCACACTGTTTAATGCATGTATTATTTGGGATACTCAATGTTAAGAATTGTTTCAAACTGTAAACAAAGAGTTTTAAAGAATAAAAATTCTTATATTCATACATAAATTTGTATGTTTTTTTTTTTTGTTTATATTTTCCAGTCCTGTTAGAAAATGCTCAAGCAGTTATTCTGGAAAATCATTCATAATTATTACCTACTCTACCCATTGTTGTATGTCACTTACAAACTATGGCTACAAGTGTTGTGTAACACTCCTAGTTTTACTGGCAGATGTTTCAGAAACAAATAAAATTAAATCTTTACTAATATCAGCAGTTATATGATGCCATTAAACTACACTTCTATGTACAACAGGAGCTGCACGTGTTCACTTCAACTTCCTATAAATGCCTTTGGTTCAATAACAAATGTTTTAGCCTAAATTAACATTAAAAACAAAAACTGCATTTTGCCCATGCAAACTACAGAGGTTTGGGCATGTAAGAAGAATGCCTAGAACATGGATGCTGAAAGAGGCATTAGAATTACAATTTAAAGATAAGAGAATTAACTATGGCACCACCCAGCAAACGATGGTTCTGACTATACTGTCTCAACACTGATGCCATCATTAAATAAAAAACAAACCAGATAGCTCAGCCAGGTGCAGAAAGGCATAAAGAAAAGAAGAAAGGTCTGGTAATAAACGGGGAAGAGAAGAAAAAGGAGACTGGTGATTCTGTACATCAACCCATATAAAACAGGAACGCTAGGAGAAGAAAGATTTGCTCACAAGCAAGTTTCCAATGCCAGTTCAGTATGTCTGACATGCTGTTTGCCTTTCACAACCAAACAAATCCTGAGTATCTGTACTGTTGCTTGGTTCCATCAACAACTACTTCTTTTGTGTGAGTCACTACCAGTTATAACATGCCTCAAACTGTAAAATAATTTGTGAACTGGAAACGTTGTGGAAGGGGCTGTCAGAAACCAAAGTCTTCCAGACTGAGAGCAGGAGTCATAACTACCCTACCACAATGTTCAGTGATATGGTCTTGACATCCTATAACTAAGAAAATTGGCTCAAACTGTAACACTTCTTTCTTACATTTCAAACACCTGGTTCGAATCTCGGCAGAACACTGACTATCCTGACTGAGGGTTTTCATGGCTTTCCTCAATCCCTTCAGGAAAATTCTTGTATAGTATCTTCAAATTAGAACACAGTCATTTCCTTCCACAACACTGCCACTTCATTCTTAGTATCATTCAGTCATTTTACACTATATATTTCGAGTTACTGGCAATGTTGATTCATACTGTTGTATGTACGAATGCATTCCTGAAATTCGCTGCGTATAGGGCTACCAAAAACGCGTAAAACGGGGACAACTGGCTAACCATGCACAGCAACTCATTCATTCATTTTCCTTATATCTATATAGGTAACAAACCTAGGATGTGGTAATTGTCCTTTTGAAAATAGATATATCAAGATACATATACAAAATTACACTAGTCACATAACCAAAATCACTTACCTTAATCGATTAACATAAATAATAATAATAATAATAATAATAATAATAATAATAATAATA
>NW_019742963.1:472129-546512 GCF_002891405.2 Cryptotermes secundus | reverse complement strand
GAATTAATACAATTTTATTTAAATTACCTATATTAACTGAATTAAATACATTACAAATTTACACATTTAATACCAATTATGTTGATAATATTCATTCATAGAATAAAAAGAATGATATAAAAACCTATTCGATGCAGATTTAAAACTTCTCACATCAGTAGCAAACATTTTTATTGTTTGAGGAAGATGATTAAAAACTTTAATGCCTGATATGTACGCTCTATTGTATTTTGTTAGGTTAACTGCAGGTAAATATAAATTATTGAGGGCTCTAGTTTTGTATTTGTGAATCTCACTGTTAAAACTAAATAAATGTTTATTATTAATTGTGTATAAAAGTAATGAATATATGTACTGAGAGTAGAACGTTAGTATTTCCAAATTCTTAAAAACGATGATGATCCGCGTGTTCTATCGAGGACACTCTCATGGCCTTGGGGTTAATGAACGTGAAATAAACCGCAGAAATGCGAAAACGAGATAACGAAGCCTCTATAATGAGAGTTACCTATAAATAATATATACTGTATAAAAGTATAAATAATGCTTTCACTGTCTGTGTGCATCACCGCACGAACAATTAATACATGCTATTCAGATTTAGTACTTACTTCAGTGGACAAAATTGTACTCAGGTTGACATTAATGTGGTTAAAGCGTCTTCGGCACTGTCCTCGAGATTTCTTTTTTGGTAGTTTCACTTTACACTTTTATGCTGAATAGCTGCAGAGGGTGCTAGGATGCCAGTGCATTTATGGAGACAAACACTTCATTTAAATAGTTGCCAGAGCAAACGGAAAACCACAGGAAAGTAAAAATAACCTAATAAAAAAATTGGTACTACTTGCAACAGCATACACCCCTCCAAATATAAAGCATCAGTATGGTCCAGCACACAGTTCTAGTTGAAAACATGAGTGTAAATCACGTTATGAAGCTAGGTATCAAGCCCCTTGAATGCCCTTGAAGTTCACAACCTGAGATTTTTTTTCAACTTAACCCTTGTGGTCATAGCCCTCATGTAATATCCTCTCTAAGTAGTCCTGTCAGTCCAGGCTTTTCTATCTAAAGTCATAGTCACATTGTTATTGACAGTCGGTCAGCCAATCAGTCCTGGTGTCGAGCCACATCTGGGACTTATGGCCAGATATTTATTACCGTTTGACAGTTACAGTCTTATTATTGTGGGACATCCTCTCTGATGAGAAGGCAGATCTGTCTTTTTCCAGAGTCAATGTCTGCAGTAGTTAAGTTATTTGTTATAATGTAAAGGATATTTTACATGTTACATGTTAATAAATGTATATAAAATATATACAGGGCCTCTGACAGTCCAGGCTCGGTACAGCAGTTTATAGCCCACTTCTAGTAGCTTCCACAACAGAAGTCTGTAACTCAACTGAATCTGTTTAGTGGGCAGACCACATAGAAAACACCACTCCCAACAGTACTTCCATTGTTGGGTGCAGGCTGCTGCCTAACAATGACCCCATTGTCGTTTGTTTCGCAGTCATTTCCTAGCAGCGGGCCTATATGCCACAATATATTGTATCCACTGTTTTGGCTGATGCACTCCTTCTGGTCCAGGCAGCTAGTAAAATTTAATTCAGTCTTCATATCAGTAACACTTTCCAGACTCACATGCAAAACTAGAAGGAAACTGTCATTATATAACTCTTGACTTACAGGGTTGTCATGTTGAATTTCAGATTGTGTCCAACATTCTGGTGTTCACTGCAGTTGATATCCCCAGAGCAAAGGGAGAGGAAGAATGATGTGGCCCAATATACAGGTCTTATGGTGGGAGTAAGGGTGTGGAGTGTGGCCCTATCCAGTAGGTAAGGGTCACAGTTCAATATATTACTACTCAGTTGGATCAAGGGTGAGAGCATGGGGGGTAAGACACTATCAAACTAAAACAGGCCACATGTTTAAGAAATGGTTTGGAGTGAAAGGAGAGAGACGAGATGTTTACTCATTTTATATCCAACCGTTGAAGTTTTGGGGTTCTAGAAAACTATTTCAGTGGTTTCCTTGATGAGAGGAGATACGAAGTCACCTGGGTAATGGGGTGGACATTTTTTCAGTTATCTGGAAACTGGGTTTCTACAGAATCAGCTTTAGTTTAACTGAAACTTAGAACACATTCTGAAACCACATATTGCAAGTAAGGTAAGCCTATGGAAGTGTGTGGACATGAGAGGAACACAGTGCGGAGAATAAGAAAAATTAATATTTTGTTTCTGCCTAAAAGAGGAGATAAAACACAGGATAGGAGACTGGTCTGGATGCTGTGGAGAAAAATCTCTGGCCCTTTCAAGGATCTAACCCAAATACTTCTGTATCTAAGCACATTCCATAGGGTGTACTGTCAAATTCCATGCATTCTAACAGTGATCAGCCCTGCATATAGAATCTTCAATGCTGTATCAACTACCAAATACAGAATTCAGTGAGATGGAAATGAGAGATTAATTCTTGGTTTATGAACTGTACTGGTCACACTGTCAAATGCTAGTTTGATCCTGACTCATGGATAGGAAAGCAGTCACTGCTTACTTCTTAAGGTTCTATCCCAGCATTTGGTCGGGGGATGTAAGAAAAACCACAGTTACCTCTGTCAGAACTGTCTGCTTGGTTATGACTGATTTCCCAAATACAAAACACTTCTCACAATATGAACCATGAATAAATGAATGAGGATTTGGAAAGGTGTGGCCACTGCAAATTCAGTGGTACTAACATGGCATTCATCTAGAGGCAACGCAGAAAACTATGATAAACCTCTCAGTCAGGATAGGTGGTAGCCTGGCCAAAATTCAAACTGGGTACCTTCCACATACAAATCTACAGTTTAGAGCTACACTAGTTCACATATGGAGTAAGAAAGGGAAAATGCCCACCACCATGTGCCAAAGCCCAGTCCTACTAATCGAGATACTATGGCACAATCACAAAACTTCATCTGCGGCAGGAAATTGGACAACAGAAACCAGGATTATGTTGGACACTGTCCACTGGCCAATATCTGATGAACTTCTCTGACCTTGAGATTTGAGGTTCTCACAGTCATGAGTTTAAGATTACAGTCTTCCAAGATGTTATGCTGTGCAATTCCATAGGCAGGTATCACCATTTTGGAGGAAACTGCTGCCTGTATCTTCATCCTGAATACTGAGACAGCAAGTCCTTTCAAAACACTGGTACTCATCTACAAAATTATGTGACATCTCATTCCAGAAAGCTGTAACCTCCTCTTCTCTTATTCTGAGATATGACATCTTGTCAGATTGTTTCTGTACTGCACTTCCTACTGAATGGTGACTCTGGAAATGGTGATATTATAGGTATTGAGCTCAATAATAAAACAAAGACCAATAAAAACATCACAACAGTCCATGTTCAAGAGTGGGTCATCTGGAAGTGATGTTGGAACCATTACAAAGTCATCTGATCAAGTCAGACAGAAGTATTCAAATTTTTATGGTAGACACTGTCCTCAGCCGTTGCACTCTGTAACATGTAAGTCAAATCAGGACTGAATTCCAAAAATGCAACAATGTGTTTTAATAATAAAATACAGCCTGTATGTGTTTTGTCCAGTGATGGCCATCAACGAAAGTTAGAGGAAATGCTTCATGTGTATTATATGCATGTGTTGTCTTGTAAGTGTTAGGACACTACTAGTTAAAATGTTTTGTTCAAAATAAAATTTTGATTGATTAAAATCTTACTGTGAGTTCCAGTGATTATTGTATTCCTTAACGGTAGGTCAGCTGCAAATATAACAAACCGATCAATTCTATATTTGTCCTTATTTTCACAAATTGTTTCCAGCTCACATGTACTGTCTTCATTTCAAAAAGTATTCCACTCTGCCGTTTCTCATGTAGCAATTGAGAAACTTCTCAGTTCAGAACTCGTCTTTCCCCTTTTTAGAAGATGATTTCCTTTATCTGACTTCTTGTGTATACTTAAATCTAATATCAATTACAATAAATAGAACAAGTCAGATAAAGAAGAGTATATCTTCTGGGATTTAACGCCATGTAGTCCACTGAAAGTCAGCTGACATTTCAGAGGAACACATCACCTCCATCTTCAAGGTCAAATAGGCCAAGCAAGCTAACACATTAGACAAAGAAATTCATCTTCTACAGATGAGAAAGATGAATTTATTATCAAAAAGAATCTCAATAGCTGAACAACCTGTCAGTATAACTGCAGGTATACATAGAGTGTAAATAAATATATGTTACAACGTTATGTGATAGATGGATGGGTTCAATGTGATCATATTTTGTTAATATAACCATGTGCCAAAATGCGTTGTTCACGCGCTAGGGCCTATGAAATGTGAAGGAGGACCTTTACCAAGGACGCCATTTTCAACTCCAGAAACAGCCATGTATGGGCTCAAGAAAATCCTAATGCGAAGCATATCCAAAGCCACCAAGACCACTTTGCCTTCAATGTCTGGGCAGGGGTTATCGAACATATAATCAGCCCTTATCTTTTACCTCTGCAGCTTACTGTTGACATTTACCTAACACTTCTCCAAGAGACCTTACCCGAACTGCTGGAAGTGGTGCCTTTGGAAGTCCGTCGTGAAATGAGGTTCCAGCATGATGGTGCCCCGACACACTGCACTAATGTCATCCGTAAATATTTGGATGATACCTTTGGCAACAGATGGATTGGATGTGGAGTCACAATAACCTGGCCCCTCTCTCCCCTGACTTGACTCCACTGGATTTCTTTCTCTGATGGTACATGCAAAGCCTGGTATACGAGACTTCAGTGGAGACACAACATGATCTTGTGCCAAGAATTGCAGTAGCAGCTGGAGCCATTCGGGAAATGCCGGGAATCGTTCAAAGATTTCAGCATAACATGGCCAGGTGATGCAGAACATGCAATGAAGTCGGTGGCCGCCATTTTGAGCAATAACATCAATTAAAACTTATGGATCCTCTTGGAAAATTTTGTGACTGTTAGAGCCAAAAGGAAGCATTTCCAGACATGAGTGTATTAACAAAATATGATCAGATTGAACCCTTCTATCTATCACAGGGTGTTGTAACTTGCATTTATTTACACCCTGAATATCACACCAGGTTTTGTCAACGACAGATAATAGGAAGCATGCACAGCCCTAAAACTAAGATAGAATAGGATGTGGAAATTTTATGCAGCAAACCTAGCCAAAAAACCAAATCGACGAAAACCAAACCACATGATTAATAAGAGAATGTTGGGAAATCAATTTTTGCCTATTGCTAGTGCCATCTGTGAAATAAAAACAACCCTTGGGAATAAACAAATAAACCCATGAAAAATCTGTCAGATCATACTGATCTTCCTGCGAGTTGCCATCCTCATTGCTGATAAGGGGGATCCAGATGGGATATTTCCCAAACTGATTTGTCTGATCAGACTGGTTAAGCATGACACATGGGCAGATTCCTTATATTTCCTATACCTGCTGTTACTTTCAATTTCCAAAATCCTAGCTTCATCCCAACCTACCATATGACCATCTTCATAGGCATGTTGGGCTAATTTTGATTTTTCTAGAAGACCCTCTGAGATTGTGCCCATATTCACTTAGCCACATGGCTAAGTGAATATGGGCTTGTTTTGCCAATGTAGCTTCTGTCACATTCACAGGGAATGCTATAGATGCACTGTGCCACCTGTTGCAAATCTCTTTCCAGCCTGGTTTTCACAAATGAAGTCCTTAGAGTGTGGTTAGTTTTGAAGATCATCCTAATCAATTCCCTATTCCTTTGAAATTTTCTGATACACCTTTACATATGAGGGGCACGCGGTAACGTACTTGGTTGAGGCACTATGCTACAAGCCAGAAGGTCACTGGATTTTTCAATTGATCTAATCCTTCCAGCTGCACTGTGGCCCTGGGGTTGACTCAGCCTCTAACAGAAATGAGTACCAGGAATCTTATCAGGGCATAAAAAGCGACAGGAGCATAAAGCTCACAATCTCACTGCCATCTGTGAGCCGAGAGTCTAGAAAATGCAGAACCTCGACATCTCTCAACCCTATGGGCCTCCATGGCCTGTTGCATGGATAGCTTTATTACCCTTCACATATGGGATATGTTGCATGACTGCTAACCTTGGAATAAATAATAATTAATATGCAATTAAGGTCAAAGTACAAAACCCAGTAATTCTGAGTGTCATACACCATCGTCAGAACCTTCTATAATCTACATGTAATGGCTCTTATTTTATTTTAATAATATAACAGAGCCATTATACTGTCACATTTGTTGGAATTCAGTCCTAATTTTACTTACAAGAAGTACTCAAATTCAGCATATTAGTAACAACACTACATAAATGCAATTGGAAGAATGTGGATCCTGACTGCTGCACAATTATTGTCATTTTATACACTTTCCATCCTCCCATAATAAGATACCACTTTTTATGTGACAAGATGTCACACACTACCACTTAGGTAGATAGACTTTAACCACAGAAAATATGCAAACTAAGATCCTGTTATGGGAGGAGCAACAGGTTTCCATAGTAAATGCATTAGTCAATGCTTTCTGTATGTCCTTCCCACAGTAAGCTGTCACATCTCCAGCACTGTTACCTCCCATTATCAGTTAAAAAGTTAATGCAGTCAAATAGAACAAAAAACAAACAAAAACAAATTCCATGGTTTGAGTCCGCAAGCGAACTATACCGACCAAGCGACCGCTGCTTGTCAGCAAAGTTGATTGCGTCTGTGGTCTAGTGGTCAGAGGTCCAGGTTCGATTCCTGATGATACCACATTTTCTCAGATGTAGTGAGCCTGGAATGGGGTCCACTCAGCCTCATGAGGATAATTGAGCTATTTCAAAGACCGGCTCCGGTGTAGAAGACCGAAATTAACGGCCTTGGGGATTTGTTGCGCTGTCCACACGACACCCTCTATCGGCTAAAGTTGGCAGTCAAACAGAACACTCATTTTAAAGAGTTTCTACAGAAAGCCTCTCCTTTACATATTTTCTACAAATATGCACAGAATAACAAATGCTTCTCATATTCCTTAATCCATCCACAACTAACACTGTATGAATAATTAAAACATGGAATTTCTACACTACCAGATGTATGCTTCATGTCAATTCCTGTTTTACAAACAGGGATGTCCTCTTTTGCTTCATTAAACATATACAGAAATGAAAAATAAAGTTTATAAAATATGTTATAAGTCTTTTTGGGAACATATTTTTGTCATGTGTATTTGTACACAAATTTGTAACAGAATGAAAATAAATGACCATGTAAGTTCTGCTCTAAATCTGGAATTTTAATTTCCTGGTATACAGTCCTGTATCTGATGTTTTATGAAAATTATGAAGCTCCTCATTTAGTAAACTTCTTCACTACTCACGTTATTTTCTTGCTCTTAGCAACAATTGTTCCATTAACCACCTTGTTCTCTAATAACTGCGCTCATGTTCATCCCCAGAGTGAGACCAGGTTTCACACCTGTGCCTTATTATATTGTAATTTGTATACATCAAAATTATGTTTTAAAAAGGAATGAAATTGCACTAGCTCAAGGTATGGTCCAGTGGTGAGTTCTAGTGATCACTATAGATGGGTTTGAAGGAAAACGGGAAATTTCCTGACTAGCTGAGGAATGATCAGCTTCTCACAAAGGCCTCAGCCCATTGCTGTTTTATAAAAGCTCTTGAATAACTGCGGTATCCAGGGTTCTTCCCATCTTAGATACTCTATTTGAATAAAGAAACAAATATACAATTTTGTGAACTACTTTTGTCTGACTCACCAGGCATAAAAAAGTCTCATCAGAGCTCATCAAGTGTCATGAGGTCTGTTCTTCCATCCGCACAATGTACAATGTTTAGGGTTCATTACAATATTTACAATAATACAATATTTTCAATTGGTAACAAACTCCTTGACTTAATATCCCAGCTTATGTCATTCATTACACTTATTTATCAAAAGGAAGGCACATACAAATGGCAAAAACAAATTACAACTCCAAAAACACTCAACACATCTGTCCATTTGTGTGGTTATGGCATGTACACAACATATTTATGCCCTTCAGACTTTCCATTTGCATGAACTTGTAGACTCAATGCACCAAAACTATAGTGAAAATAACAATAAGATTAATTCCTCTCTGTTATGAAGCGCACATATGTTCCAGTTGATTATGGCTATAGACACTGGAATGCCATACTCGTTGTATTGTTTGCACAATGCTACAATACCAAGCACAGTAATACAATGCTTTATACAGTTCATTAACTGAGAGTTTTAATATCATCACCTCTGTATGTACTCCTTGGTTAACTCAATTTGATTGATATTATACCAAATACTAGGGTAACAATGCAGTTGTCTGGCTCTCCCAGCAGTGAATATGAAGATTACTGTATCCTGGGATGACACTGAATAGTCTCATAGGAAGATATCAACTTTCGGAGGACTCTGTTGCCTCCAGCTTCACAGCTAAAAAGCAAGACAACCGTACAGATACAGGGAAAGGAGGAAAGTAAATGGAGCTCAAGAGGATTGAGAGATGGTGGTCCCTGAAAGATTGTGTGTGTGTGTGTGTGTGTGTGGGGGGGGGAGATTCCCATCAATGTTCCTCCTGAGTTTTTCTCACATCATCTCCCTTCAAATGCTTGGATCTGTCCTAGACATCGCTATCTGCCATGCCCCATTCTTGGCTTCACTGTACCTGCATCCTCATTCTGCTACCATGAAGATGGTGGCAATAGGTTTCCCTGAAACTGTGCTATTGACCTACCAGTCTACTTGGTGTCACACCCCAGAAGACGCTAATCTCAACACTCAGCGACATGGGAACCTCTGTCTCACAATGAGCATGTGATGTGCACACTGCTGGTTGCTGTGTCATCCATCTACTCTGTAAAACATAAAGATCTGTCCGTTTTGTGGTTATCGATGCAATATACAATAATTTCAACATCCCTTTCTATACATCAAATTTTTATGGTTAGTATACTCACAGATGGAAACAAAAGGGAATTATTCTCATACAAGGTTCCAATTTTTATGTACAAAAACATTCTAACAAAATTAAAAGTTGCACAGAAATGAAGACTAGTTTACAATATGGCCAATTCCAAATACATAACAAACTGGGCATATTAAAGAAAAGAAAAGTAATTTCACAAAATGGATGAACAGTACCAGTCAATATTTACAGCTGTCTTCCTCAACAAACCCTGCTTAAATGATTCTGACATGACACTGTTCTACAAGTGGTTCTTATAATTTTAGTTAAATCAGGGAAAAAAAAGTAAAAATGAAGTATCTACACCCCTGATTATCTGTGTCTCTTTTGCAGAACCCCAATTTCTTTTAAATTTTCAATACTTGCATGAGTGAAGCTTTATGAAGGTAAAGTTCTCTCTGTGTTTAATTAAGCACAATGCCATGAAAACATTAGAAGAATGGAGACATAGCTCCAGGCATTCTTAACCTTTGTATCTGATAAGAGACGATCAGCTTCCCACCCTGGCAACTTTAACCTCATGAAAAAGCTCCAGGAGGTTGGGTGGGTTCCTGAGACAAGACACTATGGATAAAAAAAGAATAATCTCTTGCTCCTGCCTGGAATTGAAGCCAGCATGCAGCCTAGTCACTGCACTGAGTTATCCCAATTCACTCAGTTTACACCTTTATACAGCCCTATACTAAAAATCAGACATTTGTTAATAAAGCTGACTTCTTTCTCCTACATTATTGGGTTTTTGGTGTGTTTGACACAGAGCTGGTAGGGGTGTAGTGAGTTAGGCAAGGCCTTCAAACTGACACTATTATATGGCACAGCCTCACAAGGCCATTAATCAAGGCAGCACCACTTTCTTATTGGCTCTGAAGTGTCAGAAACACCAGAAGCACACAGCAGACTTCAAACACAAAGGAGATGGATTCTAAGAGAGATGAGGATCCATTTGAGTTTTAAATTTTGACTGTAAAGCCTTTCAATTTGCTGTTGTGTTACAACAGCCATTAAAACGCAGCACTACGAAATAAAACCCACCCCTGTGACACAAGATAACTGTCCCTGACATTCTGATAAGATTACAATAAAAACATTACAAATTTTGACTTCTAAGACCTTGTAAACATGTAATCGTAATTTACATGATTTAATTTTATAAATTTCAGCTGCAAATTCCCTTGAAACATAAAATCCATACACATTAATACATAACAAATGTAATGGCCTTCAACAAATTATTTGTTCACCTAATATATACGCCATTCAGCTCTCATCCAATTTTCTTGTGATGTATGTTGGTCCATTGTTCTGCTGGAAAGACATTCATATGTCCTCTTCTATGGCCCTTTAAAAAAGGGGATTCAATTTATAAGTTTATGTTATCTAATATGCTTTGGATAAGGTTATGTATAATACCACTTTTTCACCTGCAACACTTCCTCCCAAAAGGAAGAAAAACCTGCTCAAACCGCAGCAACAGAACAAGACAAAAACAGCATCTGCAATGAACTGCTCTGGTCTTGCATTGTTAATTATCCTTCCAGGTATGGTCTCTGCTTGTCCAGCTACAGTGAAGGTATGAGTCCACGTCTCTTTGACCAGACAATATTGCCGCTAGGATTTTAAACTTCTTCCCAAAAATAGGATGCTGATGAACCTGACATTCCTCACATTAGTTTCACTTTGTCAGAGGTGCAAGAAGAAAATGGAAAGCAGAAAATTATACATTCAATGTGGCTGTTCATTAAAACAGGGTCTTAAGAACACAATGCCAACATCCTTCCCAAAGCAACAAGATCCTCTAAACTCTTCATCTCTCCCAGTATTAGGCATATATTGAGACCCATTACGGACATTAAAAAACAGAGGTCTTCCCAAATCTGCACTTACAATCACCCAAATTATCACTGTGATGCTAATTCAAGTGGTTTGTGGTAAGTATATATGTTGAAAATAGAGTGTTATAGGCAGCACTTCTGTGAAGTAGACTTGTGTGTCACGGGTTGGCACAACTATGAGCAAACAAGCATCCGACTCTTCCAACCAACTGGGTGTTTGCAAAGTATCTCATTGAAACATTTTTTCAGTTATGTGAATTTATCTTCAGCTGCACTTCATTTCCCCTGGGCTCAGATAATCATGAGTACACTGTTATTAAAAAGCCATGTGTTTACTTCTAATACACTGGATGAGACAGGATTTGCATCATCTGTACATAAACAATGTAATTCTTCTTCATATGGAAATCAGAATTTAAAATTCTATTTGAAATTACTGAAATACTCAATACTGTATCAAAATAGAACAATTTATGCAGCTTCTTTTCTAAAAACATATTTGCCAATACTCTCATGCTCGACTCTGGCCTCAAGGCCAGGACATACAGGGCCCCTGTCAATGTGTGACTTTTGACTGACAAGTCAGCCAGTATGCACCAACTGTTCATGTACATACCTCTGCATACTGCCTAAAAAAAAACAACAAATTTACATGAGGACTCCTGTTAGCACAACACACAACATGTCATCTGAATCATAATGTTAAGGTCAGTTAATATGGCCACCTGACGAAGGGAACCTGTAAACAACGAACTATATTGTGACATCTGAAAGATGCATGATCAGAGACACACAAAAGCTATGTCAGAAAACAACAATTACTGATTTTAGGCTTTCAAGCTGGTTAATTACTGATGTTAATTGTGTTCTTGGATTGTTCATTTATGTGAATCACGACAAATTTGTTGAAGTTTCAGATATACCTTCTGCCTCCATCTTCAGGGTCACAGTATGAGTATATAAGGGGGTGAGATTCTGTCTATATATACAATCTCATTTTGTAAAACAGCGGGCAAGGAATGGAAAGTTGAAATTGGTGCCTTGTCTGGGCCAACAGGGACAGCGGGCTAGGAAAGGTATGCAGCCAGCCCTTTATAAGGGCTCTGGAATGCACCAAAAAAACGGACTGGCAGTTGATATTCCAATGCAATCGCCCATCAGAGTGTAAGATTTGAGGCTTTCACGGCAGTGACTATGAAGAAAGCAGTCTTCTGGGATTTGGCACCGTGTATATGTGGTGTTAACCGACGTTTCGGAGGAACGTATCGCCTCCATCTTCAGGGTAGAAGAAAAAGTATAAGAAATCTGCAAGCGACAAGACCGTGAGAACGGTAAAAGAAGTCTGCTTTTACTGTTCTCACGGTCTTGTCGCTTGCAGATTTCTTATACTTTTTCTTCTACCCTGAAGATGGAGGCGATACGTTCCTCCGAAACGTCGGTTAACACCACATATACACGGTGCCAAATCCCAGAAGACTGCTTTCTTCATTGCCCATCAGAGTGTTCACCAGGCATAACGTTACTTAACTTTGTATGGTGCGTGTCGAGTGGCAAGGAAAGGGGCAAAGCAATTAACAGGGGTTAAGGGGAGGTTTCAGAAGTGACATGTAGGAAGAAGCAACCATGGCAAAAAGTGAGATGAGCATAAACAGGAGTGGTATTTAAATTGGAGTTTGTCCTGCGAGGGAAATGACCACCCCACTCATGGAACTATGGCCACTCCTCGAGGTCAAGTTCAGCCCCAATACAAAACAGTTACAATACAATACAATACATCACAGTTTTGTAAATTACAATGTTTATGATTTCAGTCAGCAGATGAGAGATGGAATATTCTGAAGAGGGCTCACCTCACATTAAATTTCATAATCTACAAGAAAGCCAAATTTTCTTTTACCATTGATATTTAAAATGATTTATATACATTATCTACAGGCTCCCTCTTCCTGAAAAATTCGTTACTGAAGTAATATACACAAATTTGGTACCAATTCTGTCTCACAGAGTTACTTCTTTGACTCACAATTATCTCCTACTCAAGTTCCATGCTTAGGTTTTGAAAATACAGATAAGATACACACAGCCAATCGAAATTACAACTGGAAAAGCTGTGGATTGATCAGGCTCTGTCTAAAACATCTTTAAGGGTACATTATAACTTGAATTAACAGCCTTACAGATGGATTCTGCATGTTCAACATGCTCTCCTGTAATGGTCCTAGAGGTCAATGTTTACAGGCCACATAATTTAATACTAACCTTCATAAAATAAATAAGATTTGTATCAATAAATAATGCTGATATTTGATAATGCATCCCCAAAGATGTCTGAGATGTAGTACACCCTTAACAAACCATTAACTTGGTGTTCATATGCAGAGAAGCAGGAAAATCAGAATGGTGGATACATACTCCAAAAGGTCCATTATAGGCGCATTCTTACATACACAAACCTCTCTCAATATACAAAGAAAAGCAGGCTATCTTTACATCACAATATTCACTCTGTACCTAAAGGTGAAACTAAAAATTATTTTAAAATTACTGTTTTAATACAACATACCTCTGTTCTGGAATACTTTTATTCCAAAAGCACAAAAATTCTGATATTTATGTCTAAGTTACCGTATTTACGCATGTATAGGCCGCGTGCGTGTATAGGCCACAGCACAATTTTCAGACAGAAATTATAGAAAAAATAATTTTCTTGGAATATTATTTCAGGAGTATTACACCCTGTATTACTAATTATGAATATAATTTTTTTTTAAATGAAGTGTGATTTCGAATATTTCGAATATAAGCCGCACCCCAGTTTTCCTCTTGAATTTTTGGCAAAAAATGTGCGGCCTATACATGCGTAAATACGGTATATAATGTACTGTTGTAACAATACATATGAATGTTGATTGTAATGGGCAGAAGATTTAATGGGGTGACACTGTGAAAAGATCAGAGAAGGCCCGCAAAGGGTTCCAGAGAAGTTTCTGCACATGAAGAACTTAATTTTATTGATAACTTAAGACTAATTAAAATTTGATTATTAAACTTGTATTGAACTTTTTAGGCCTAATATTATAGCATACAGACAAATTAAGATGTAAATTAATTTCCCATAGAACAACACTTAAAATGAAGTGTAAAGTAACTGTTTTCACTTTGCCATGATGACATGATCTCACAAAGGTTGATAAAATGTTTACTTTATCAACTCTCATCTGAACAAAATCAGTGAATCCCCATTTAATGCCAATTTAACCCTCTGCATCAACAAATTCATCTATGTAACTCTTTGGAATCCAATCCCTAACTCTGAGAAAAAAACATTACATCTCCACAACGAAGATGTTCTGCATGGTTTTTGGAAGTTTAGGTAAGTGGTGCATACACTAACCACTGTGTAACCTGTTCTTACATCACATAACTTTGTATTTAGGACACAGAACAGTTTCATGAATTCTGTCATACAATGTGTTCAATGATAGAGGAAACCTGGCAACAGCATAGAGCAAACATAACATTTCTCACAGATTGCTGCTGTAATTAAAAATAGCAGAATGAGTCATTAGCGCTGATAAACACGCGTCATCAGGTGGTCTGACCTTATAACTGCAGTAAGTCACATTAATAGTCAGTCTTTGCTAGAGGTGTCAATAGACGGTCAACATTTATACTGATATGAAGTTCACTACTGAACAATGTGTGTTTATTGTCAAAACTTTTGCAAGGAAAAAAATTACAGAAAATGTATCTGTAAGTTTTGTCGTAAATATCTTGACTCACCAGTTCCCACAATGCTGTGTGTATCCAGGCTTGTGCAAAAGTGGCATGCCAGACTCAGTTTGTGACATAAAGAAGCAATCGAAGAGGTCTCTGCTGACTGAAGAGAAGGTTAGGGATATTGAGACACGACTACAGATCAGTCCACGAAAATCGTTAAGACGCTTGGCACAGGGAATTGGTGTTTCGCTAGGATCTGCTTTCACGGACACAAAATTAATCAACTTTCGCCCATATACAATAACAGTTGTGCATGAGCTGATACAACCATATTTTGAAGCAAGAATTCGTTTTTGCAACTGGCTGGTGCAAAATGTGCATGATGGAATCGTGAATCAACAGCTTCTGCTCATGACCAATGAAGCATGGTTTCACATTAGTGGCCATGTCAATGCACAGAATGTAAGAATATGGAGTGATGAAAATCCTCACACTATACAGCAAGTGCCATTACATTGTGAAAAGGTGGGGATGTGGTGTGCTAAGTCTGTGACGAATCGACTGTGGCCTCCAAGATCCCCAGATCTCAGTTTCTGCGATTTTTATCTTTGGGGAAACCTAAAGGGAAAAGCCTACAAGACTAATCCTCGCATCACTGAAGCTCTGCAGAATGAAATAACACATAATTGGTGCAATTACCATGGACCAACTTCAGAAAGTGTCGTATAATTTATTTATGCAATGCGAGCCATGTTTGCAAGCAGAAGGGGGTCACTTTCAGCACCTGTTATAAAGCACGGTAAGTTTGTGCCATCTTTTTACAGTATTCCTATAAATGTGTGTATGTACAGAAACTGATGTGAGGGAATCAGCAACATGACTGCACTCTCACTAGGGGGGAAGGGCACAGTAGTCATGGAGAAATGTTCCATCCACTCTATGTTAGCGAGAGTGCTTGCGTTTATCAGCACTAATGACTAATTCTGCTATCAGCAGTTACAGCAGCAATTTGTGAGAAATGTTGTCTCCCCTCTACACTGCTGCCAGGTTTCCTTGATCACTGAATGCCCTGTACATTGTGAAGAAAAAACGAATTTTGCCATTTAAATGTTTAAAGTTATGTCTCATTTAATGTTCAATCTCACACAACTATATAACTGTCCCTGTTAAATTTGCCCAATTTACGGTACTGATACCCTTTCTTGTGCTGAAATTATCTTAGAAACAAAATAATATTATCATTCTTTCCCCAGTTTATCTAAAATTTTTATTACAGGGAAATCACTTACTACACGGCATCAACAGAAGTTCCACTAACAACATTAGCATAACTGTCTTAGGGCTTAAATTTTATTTGTGTGAAAACATTATCCTGCAGATGTAGAACCTGTGGTGTTCCAGGTTTAACACCAGGTTGTAGTCAGGTAGGTGGGTACAAACCCTGAAGATGGAGGCAGTATGGTGATACCCAAATACCAGCTTATAACATGATGTCAAACCCAGAATATTAATTATCAAGCAGATCATTTAAAATTCAAATATCCGGCACATTTAGAGCACAAATGGCAGGGCTTACACAAGTGGTAACTTCTTTGTAGCATGGGAAAGGTTAAATTTACAGTTCTCCAGAGAAATATCACATGGAGGTCATTGCTATGATCACAAACTTGGGTTCCTGAAAGCTGTGTGAGATTAAAAATTATATTTCCTACACATAGCAGTATCACAGAAAACCCCAGCTGAGTTAACTGTCTCTCAGTGGCACAGGAATAATATCTGAGGTCCAATCAAGTGCAGTCAGTATGGACAGTGATAAAAACTGAAGCAAAAATTGATGAAGATTCCAACAACAGAAACACTTTTGTTCAGTTCCTAAGGTGTCCAATAAAACTATGTGACCTTCCATTATATACAGTTATGGCAGACATCCAGAACATGGTAGGACAAAACTGTGTTATCACCACAGAAAATAAAAGTGATTATATTAGTAAATAAATACAGATTATTACATTATGGAAAAGTTGGCAGTTACATGGGAATCCACTGTATATTACATCATTATACAATCACAAATTTTCTTTCTTTAAATGATGCATACTTCTCTGCCAATTTCTAAATTAATTTATAGGATATTATTTATTTTCTTATTAGTTTCATTCCATAATACATTATTTTCTTTCTACCAGTATACATCATCTGTTTTCTAAATAAAATGTGACATCAGAAATTTTAATACCTCTGTAAATTAAAACTTCACCAGATCAAACGCCCAAAAATAACAACAAATCTGGCATAACCTAAATATTAATACAATCAAATTGTGGGTTGTATAAATTAAAAAAAAAAACAATGAGAGCAAAGGACATTAAGCTTCTTGCTTTGAATGAATATTGTTTCACACCACAGTTTGAGTTACATGTCATTTTCTTCCACACATTTTAATTTTGATAACTGAGTACCATCATTTTTAAAATATGAATAAGTAAATTGGTGTTAAAGTAGTTTTCTTTCAGTACTTGATATCCTCAGGGTTCCATGTATCACAAAATTCTGTATCGCATATTTAATCTGTGACAGAGTACCATATCTTCCTGTTACATATTACATGCAGAAACAAAAACTGGGGACAAACTGTGTTTATTTTGCTTAAATAAAACCTGGACAATCGATGTAATACTTTAATATTTTCAGAGTTTTAGAAATTATTACACCTGCATTATTTGTTGCCAACATAATCATATGGTAACTGCTGGAACAGTGAGGTCACAGCCTTTCTGAACAATTACTCCAAGAGACATTACTTCATAAAATAACCAAAAATAACACACACCTAGATGAAACTGACATCTATTGGTGAGCTTATGCTATACCCTGGTCACTGCACTTCCATTCTTGCAATCCACTAGCTAACTAATATTCTTTTAAGACATTAGAGTGCCTGAAATGTATGGTAACATGTATTATCAAAATACAACATAAATATAAAACTTTAAGGTGTAGTAAATGTGACATCTATGGTACAAAGGAAAGCAGAACAACAAAAATAATCATCTGTATTTGGAAACAGTGCCACAAAAACAAAGTCTACATATTGGAAAGCAATGTCTTATTGATCCATACGATTAGTATCATACTGCAAAGATAAATAATTGGTGTAAACATTAAAACTGACATCTCAGCTGAAAACAATATTTCTGTACATCACAAACAATGAAAATATACAACTGTGTCATAATAAGACACATAATATAAATGTTTAACGTGCTTCCAAAAAACAATTTAAAAATTACAAATTAAAAAAAGTCATTACATAATTGGCATAAATTTAAATTCAGAAATCTGTTCATTAACATTAAGCCTAAGAGGAGAAATGAATTAACAGTAGAAGCATTAAGAAAATATTGCATAATACTTACAAACAATTGACAATAATTTGTTACAGTGTACACTAATTCTCTGTTTCGTGGCTGTACACAATGCAACTGCCACTCCATGCTCCACAGCTTCCCCTTCTTTCACAATACAGTAGGCCATGTGAAAATAACTGCAGCATGGCTGACTGACAAAGTTTTCCCAGAACCTGAAATAAATTATTTTGTTCTGTGGATTACAGGTAGCCAGACTATACAGCATTGAATGGCAGAATGGCCTGATGAATTGGAAAGGATTTGGTAGCAAGTGATCATGGCATAATAACCTGGTATTTCCCTGGACGGACTTTGATCCAAAAAGCCAGTTTGTGTGAGCTGAAATCTGAACCAAGAGGAACATGAATGTGAGCTGAGAGCGTTGCTCAAGCAAACAAAAATACCCAATGAAACTAAATACAGTGAAAAATCTAAGTAATCTTCCTCAGTTCGACTTCTTCCCTCACTTAATGTTGAATTTCAATGATTCTAGGTCAATAATCCTAGTATTAAATTTTCTCCAGTTTAATGTTCAATTCCATTTCAGCCCACAGGAAAATTAACTTGGAGGGGGGGGGAGGTCACAGTATTCCCATGTTATTCCCAAAACATTCACACACCTCAGGATAGAAAACTAAGCTAAAACAGAACTAGAGTAATAACATGTACATGAGTTGGCAATACATACAGTTTTCAAGCACACTATTTAAAACTCTCAGCATGACACCAATCTGACATTTGTTTATTGTCGATACAAAGCCCATACCATAAATTCTTTCAATGAGGCACAAAAGCAAAATCCAAGCAACGAATATATTTTTTTTAATGCTGAGGGAAGAACAAAAATTGATAGAACTAGGAAGAGATTCTTGTAGAAGTTGGAACTCAAATTCATGAAGAGAAGAAGAGAACTCATTACAACGGTTTGGCCATGTAAAAGCAAGGACACAACAAGATACCAGCGAGAGCACATTCAGATTTTCATGAAATTTGATTCTGGAAGTTTCATTACCCTGGGCTGAATTAATTCCAACTTTGGTTAACCCGTTGCCGTGGTTCGACGTGTATGTTTCGTCAGGGATTTAAATCGTCTGGGGGGGTTCGACGTGTATGTTTCGTCCAGCTGCACACCTACGTTATAACGCCCATAATAATTGATGGTTTTGCTGTAGATTGTTAGATTTTTCGCTGTCCTGTTGTCAGTAGAACAGAGTATAAATAAGACACGACTTTATCTGNCATATTATAAGGTAAGGTTATAAAACCACAATTTAAGATCATTTTAGTGAAAGTTTCATGTTCCTATCTCATAGAATTTAAGAACAATGATGAATAAATAATTTTCGAGCAAAATTTAAATGGCCGGCTGAATATATTACCGCAGGAGCCGCGGCCGCGGAATTTAAATGACCACGTCAAAGGGTTAAAACTGGACAATAACAGGCACTTTATATGAAGACCTACGTGTGTTTCTGTGCCTTGAGCGTAACTTGTTAAATATTCATCAGAATGGACAATATTTCAGAGAGAACCTGCAGGGAAAAATAAAACACAAATTTTATGCCTAATATGCCTCTTAAGAAAGTCTTCCAATTTTTGAGGTAATTAAACAGAATGAAGTCAATGTGCCAGCACTGTTTATGCTACACATGTATTTCCCAACACAGGTAGTGTCTAGTTAACGAGATCTTAAAGTTTGTGATGACAGTATATCACTAGTTATTGTGTTTCTGGACATTAACCATCATCCTGTTTTAATTTAAAACACACAGCATTTCAGAGACTAGATTATGTCCTCATATTTAGGTGGAACCTACGCAGTCAGAGATAGGGGCTAGCTCTATCAATTGGGCCCAACTGAGTAGGTTCCACCTGAATCACTAGTTATTGTGTTTCTGGGCATTAGCCATCATCCTGTTTTAATTTAAAACACACAGCATTTCAGAGACTGGATTCTGTTTTCATATTCAGGTGGAACATATGCAGTCAGAGATACGGACTATAGCTCTATCGATTGGGCCCAACTGAGTAGGTTCCACCTAAAGATGGTGACAGAATCCAGTCTCTGAAACGTTGTGTTTTAAATAAAAACATGACTATGGACAGCATCCAGAAACATAATAATTGTAGTGTCCAGCTAGCTGTTGGAGTGGGGACAGACCAAGCCCCTTTGTGCTATGGGTTCAAGTGCTCCTGCTGTATCAGGCCCTCATGGAAAATGTGTATGGAGCACTGGTGAAATGACAACCGGTAGGGGAAACCATACTCCTCAGAGAAAAACCTGCCTCTATGACACTTTATCCACCAATCAAACAAAGACTACCCTGAGACTGAACCCAAGTCTCCAGTGTGAGAAGATGAGTCAGTGTCTGAGATATGGCATACAGAATGTTGGTCTCATAACTGTGATGTAACCAGTTTCAATTTTTACTGTGGTTGCATCTGCCCTTACTCCTTTAGGAAAATGAATGGACAGCACTTCCAAATACTGCCTGTAGTGTACAGCAATTTCCTTCAAATTCTTATCATCTCACAATTCATTGCCTTGTCACATTCACATTACAGTTGCTCTGCTCGTCAAAACATTTCCTAAAGGTTTGCCACCAAGCTCACAAACGTCTGCCACTGGATTGTGCAATCAAGTCCACACTTTCATATACTGTTTCTCTGTGATTCATTTTAATATTATCCTTGTGGCTATCCCTATGTTTCCCAGGCTGCCTCTCCTGTTCATATTTTTCAACTAAAATGTTGCAATAATTTCTCACTGCCCCCATGTCCCACCCATCTGACACTTGCAACCAAATTGATACACCATAAATGGTTCCATCATGTTTCACTTATTTAACTATCTATCATTCAGGAAAACAGACTCTAAGTCTCCTAGTCTGCATGGTTGTCAGCAGTAACACTTCTTTGTCACAAAATATGATATTTTATATCTTCTGGTGGGATGTCACACAATTTGGCACCAGGTTTGCCCAGCAGTGTACATACAGGCACCAATGCAACAATGCAACACAAAGCCAGCAGAGGGTAACATACCTGGAAGCTATACGCTAATGTTCACTGGGCTTGCTGCTGGTGGAGCTAGTGGAACTGGTAGGGCTACTCTCCTTATGGACCCTGCGACGCTTCTTACTGCTGTTATGCTGATGGTTTACATCTTCTGGGTCATCCTCTCCTGCATCACTCTCCTCTGAGTGGTGCCTTGGGTGCAGGGAACTGCTCACCACCACCACCCTCTTCCGAGGGTTATTTCCCCCTTCACTGGGCCTGTCATACATAGCACTATCAAAACAGACTCATGGCACGATCAATATTATCATCAGCATCAAAGTTTGGGCCTTTCAATGTGTTCCGATCGCCAATATTAAAATCTTTTTATTTGCAGTAAACAGAAAGTGCCCCTTTTTCACCCCTGAGATGGCTGTTCTCCTTCTCAATATCACAACATAGAGCAGCTGAAACTTCAGAGAAGGAGTAACACATAAACTATAGAACTGAAGCTTATCGTGTAATTAAAAATCGCTGGGAATGAGATTCTGATATATTTATCTGTTTGTATGATACTACTTCCCGGGATGACATCACAGTCCAGTTAAAGTTGATGAACTCGTATTGCACTACAAGCTGTCACATCCCACAAGCCAGTAAACTCCATACTCCCCACTGTGAGAACCTCAAATCCAAGAATCATTACAATGTCCACAACATCTCACCACTGGACCCTATCTTGATGTAACAGGATTAAATTCTTTTAAATCAATTCCAATACCATCCACTGATTACACTTGATCTCCAATGTGGTCTCTTCCTATCTGCTTTTCTGATTACATCATGCATCCTACTTGTCCCACACAATTCATTCTCCCAGACATGATCAGTGCATTAATAATAATAGATAAAATAATAGAATTATCTGTCAGCTGGTGCACCATTACAACTCATGCATCTCTCATGACTAAAGTAACCGGTCAGTTTACCTTGACAGGCCATTGATGTCCTGGTAACGTGGCGTGGGACTCGTGGTGAGAGGTGGCAGCACTTCATCTGGAGTCAAGCGTGGGGCATCAGGGAACACCCTACCATAAATAAATGACAACATGAGAAGTGGAGTAGCTGCAGACTGCCCTAGCTCTGACTTGAACTAGAAAGAAATTTGAATGGCTTCAGCACTCAGGGCTACACTGCATCAGATGTTGAAGGTTACCCAAACTTGCATCTGACATCTTCAGGGTTAAAAATTTTTGGAGGGGTTCTGGCACTTCCTATACAACTCTCATACCAGACAGTGCACTGGAGATTAAGCCACAACAGCATGAACAGAGGAGCAGGAAGATAACTGCCAGGAAGCAAACACACGGTCAGTGAAAAGAGGTGATGAACAATGTTTCAGCAACCATGGCTTCCCCTCCAACACACAGCCTACTGAAAGAGATATATGACCTGTGAAAACCCCTTCAAAGTGTTTACCTCTGAAGATGGAAGCTGCAGATTTTGCTGAAATATTAGAAAATTCTCAACACTCAATGTGACCTAGTCTCACAAGACAGAGCCACACATTAAACTCCAGCCACAAAGACCCAAGTATTCATCAGAAGTTCATCAGTTAAAATGTAGGACACAATCAACAGCAAATTGGACACCAATATATTGTCACGTGTTGGGTCTCTGACGCGACAAATAACTTCGCGCTGTCTTGGATGTAGCGAATTTATTGTGTACTCACTCTTACAATTACAAAATTCATAATTTCACAATCACTGCCATCTGCAGTATCACAATTACTTCTCCTGCTGGAGTCACTTCCATTCACTCAATACAACTCAATAACAATGGACTTCAACTCATACTAAATAGTCCATCCTCAATACTAGTAACTCACTCTCTAGTAACTGGCTCGAATAATACTCATCGTTATGTAGCTTCTGCACTGCCCACACAGAAAACAGTTACGTGATAGCTACCACAGTTATGTGACGTCAGGTTTACCAATTGCCTAGCAAGAGTCGCTGCACAGCCTATCCTGTTGCATGACATCACAGCCTAGCGGTGAGGGGTGTTTACCGAGCATTGCGGAATGATGGAAGTGGGGGTATGTGACATCACTCGCAGAAACTCAGAGTTCACGTGACCCCTGCTTCCTGTTGCGCCATCCACGTTACAATATTATGTCATATTTAGCTAATATCAAGCATAGTTTATAAACTATACTCACAAGAAGACATCAACACTGTATCAAAACAAATATCTGTAAGTATAGAGAACAGATTTCTGTTGTATTGCATACAGCCCTGGGTTCAGAAGACTGACAATCTTACAAGATGTGGCCTCACCTGCGCAACAGAATAACAGCCCGACGAGCAACAGTATCCTCGGGACGAACGCAATGTGTTATCTCATCTGCTGCAAACCCACTGGAATAAGAGATATGTCCTGTTACAATTAACAGAAGACACCCTTACAGTCACAGTAAATGACACTTGCCCCAAAGGAGACTCATTCAGAATAAAAACCTCGCACATGTGCACGTACCTGAGGATTGTGACACAACCTCTGGACAGCGGCAGGCACAAAATGGGCTTGGATACTCGGATGGGTTTGAAGCTGAACTTACAACCAAAACTCAACGCGCTGTCACTCATGAATGAGACCGAGACAATTGGCCTGCACATTCAAAAAAATGAATTAGCATATAATTCTGCTACCTGGGACTATGACATAAATAATGCAGAAGGGTTTCTGTCTTAGAAAATGCTGCAACTTTCATTTCAGTATTAGTATCTCTGAGGGACTCAAGAACTCCTGCACAGACTGGGTAGTGGAAGTGAGGCTGTGACTAAGTGTGAGATTTTGTGTCTGGTACATCAGCTATTCGTAGACTTCAAGAAAGCCTATGATTCAGTTATGAAGGAAGTATTGTTTGGGAAAATCATGAAATTAGTTTGGCTGATTAAAATGTGTTTAAATGAAACATATAGTGATGTCCGTATAGGTAAATATTTGTCTGATAATTTTCCTATCCAGAATGGGCTAGAACAAGGAGATGCTTTATCGCCATTGCTTTTCAGCTTTGCTTTAGAATATGCCATTAGGCAGGTCCAGGAAAATGAGGTGGGACTGAAATTAAATGAGACACATCAGCTGTGGTCTATGCTGATGACGTGAATCTACTGGGTGATAATATAGATACCATAAAAACATACAAACTTTAAGTGACACTAGTAAGGAGGTTGGTCTAGTAGTAAGCACAGAGAAAATAAAGCACATGTTTCTGTCTGGTAACCAGAACACAGGGCAAAATCATGACAAAAAGGCTAGGTAACAAAATTTTTGAAAATGTGGCACAGTTCAGATATTTGGGAATGACTATAAAAAATGAAAACCTCATTCAGGAGGAAATTAAGAGGAAATTTAATTAAGATAATTCCTGCTACCATTCAATCCAGAACCTTCTGTCTTTTCATCTGATGTCTAAAATCATAAAAATTAGAATATACAAAACTATAATTTTGCCTGTGGTTCTGTATGGGTGTCAAACTTGGTCTCTGACATTGAGGGACGAATGTAGACTGAGGGTGTTTGAGAACAGGACAATGAGGAGAATATCTGGATCAAAGAGAGTTGAAGTTACAGGAGGTTGGAGGAAACTGCATAATGAAGAGCTTCATAACTTGTACTCTTCTCCAAGTATAATTAGAATGATCATGTCAGGGAGGATGAGATGGACAGGGCAAGTGGCACGAATGGGGGAGAAGGGGAACGCATATAGGATATTTGTGGGAAAGCCAGAAGGAAAGAGACCACTGGGAAGACCAAGACACAGATGGGTGAACAATATAATGGATCATAGAGAGACAGGATGGGACAGTATGGACTGGATCAATCTGGCTCAGGATAGGGACCAGCGGAGGCCTCTTGTTCACATGGTAATGAACTTTCAGGTTCCATAAAATGCTGAAAGTTCTTGAATAGCTGAACAATTGTTGGCTTCTCAAGAAGGGCTCAGCACCATGAGTGAGTGAGTGAGATAAATGTTCATAGATATAGCACATTCATAACTAACAGTTTACACATCCTGCAACAGACAACAGAAGTGGCAATAATTTTTGGTGCAGAACTGCTTGTTTGCAGACATACTGGGAGAACTGACCCAGAAAAACTTTGTAATATGGTGCCCATTTTGGCAAACACCTAAAGCATGTCATATATCGCAAATCATTTCAAATAATTTCTGTAATGAACAAAAGCATAACTAAAATTAATTAATCAAATTAATGTAAGTCAGTGAATGATGATTAGTATCTTCTGAGATGTTACATCATGTAGTCTATTCTACCCTGCAGATGGATGCAGAAGGTTCTTCCAAAATTTATTAGACTGCATCATGTCACAAGACTGGATGGTCAAAGAATTGGGTTCTATTCAGTTCTTGGCAGCATTATGAGTTTCCTCTTCTCCAATGTTCAGACCAGTTCTGGGACCCACTAAGCAGCCTCCTATCAAATACATGCAGTGGGTTCTTCCAATCCACCCTCAGGGGGAGGGGGATGAGCAGCAGGTGGGTCTTGAATGTGTCCACTCACCACGACCTATTGCCAAGGTGTGGAACTATACCTCCACTCTTCCATATGCCTTCATGGTATGGTGCTAATTATGCACAACAAAAATGTTACCTTACATTTACACAGTATCACACCTCATAAGACAGTAATCTTCAGTCACTGCTACAAGAATCTCAACCTCACATAACTTCATCTACCATGTCATGCAATCTGAAAAAATAAAAACATGTTCAAATACAATATTAACAATAACAGTAAGAGGTAAAGCTATCCCTGTAATAGGCCATGGAGGCCCATAGGGTTGTGAGACGTTGAGGCTTCCACATTTTCTAGACAATCGGCTCATAGACGGCGGTGAGGCTGTCAGCCTTGTGCACCAGCCACTCTTTACCCCCATGAAGATTCCTGGTACTCATTTCTCTTTAAAGGCTGAGTCGACCCCAGGGCCAGAGTGTGCCTGGAAGGACTAGGTCAACTGAAAAATCCAATGACCTCATCAGGAATCAAACCAGCGACCTTCCAGGCTTGTAGCATAGTGCCTCAACTAACCACACTACTGCACGCCCCAACAATAACAATAGCTGAAACTATATATTATCAAATATTATAATGATTACTAAATAACACATTTGAGTGGATGTGGAGGGCATCAGTAGTAACCTAATTTGAGGGACTATCCCAGCATCTACCAGGAGAGACTGAGGATATAACAAATCTTGGCCAGGCTATCTTGGTATCCTAGATGAGATTCAAAGCAGGCATCTCTTGAATACGCATCTAAAGTGGCACTACTTGAGCCAACTTGCTTCTCACCATGCAAAGATGCATCACCAATGTAAACATGTCCTATATCAATGTAATCTGATCTACAGGATGAATAAACATGAATGAATGAATGAATGAACTAAGGATTTGGACACTCCAAACTGGTGGTATGGCAGATTGAAGTGTTAAAATGCTAACATTACTCTGTTATTGATTGCCACCTCCTCACTATCTTACTCACCTGTCAAATATGTGTATAGGATCTATGTGGGAAACAATACACCCTCCAGGCTGATAGTCATTTATGACAGCTGAATTTATAAAACCTTCGGGCACTACATTTGCTTTCACAAGTGGTTTGATGACTAATTTGTGGACCCAATCTGGTATAGGATCCACTTCACCTGGAGGATACAGCCGCTCCATACCAGGACCTCGTTTTGACAGCTGTGATCCGTATGTGTAACCCTCACCAAAGAAGTATCTGCCATAACACAGGATAGATGAGTAAGGTCCACCTTTTAGACTTCAATTTACACCAAATTATGTTTCAGTTTAACTGAAAAATGCAATATCATGTAAAAACCACAAAACACTCAGTTTGGACAAAACTCACCACATATAATTTTCCTAATTAACATCCTCAGTACACTCACTTGTTTCTCAGTGGGGCTCTGTCTACTGTGCAGGGCTTGTATTTTCCCTTATCCGCCAACTCCACCACTTCATCTATTTTTTCTTCAATAGCAGCACACTGCTCATTATCAAACAACCGCCGCTGTTGGATTCCCGTGTGGATTTGTTTTAAAATAACCAAGTTGTCTTCTACACTTTGATACGGCGAGTACTGATGGGGCGAGTTTGAATACCTATAAATTAAAAAGACATAATTTCGTTGCACCCCAGATCACATGGGCAGGATAGTCGAAATATATTCAAATCATACGGGTACACCGAATTACAATAACTTCAAAGGGGTCTGTTTAATTCTCAATATGCGTTACCATGCTTTCCAAGACGGACTATAACCTCTTACTTCTAACATTACTTCTGTGGCTACATGAAAAACGCCCTCCATCAATAAATTTCAAAATAAAGTTGGAAATAAAAGGATCACATCCATGACATACAACCAATTTCATACACTTGGACTTAAAGAAAGGAAACATTTTAACTAACTTCTTTTCCTTTTGGTGGGTTCTGAAACTTTTTTGCTTAAACTGCAACTTCTGCCTCAGATCCGTGTAACCAGCTGCCATGATATTGTACGAAGTCAAGTTATATTACGCACTTCGCTTCGTATTTCGATTCTTGGTAAATTGCATAAGCATTTGAGCTTCTATTGGCCACAGACTTCTCAATTTAAATATCCATTGTAATTCACATTTCAAAATAGTCAAATTGCTGTATAGATGGAGCCACTGAAACAACATACATTAGGAAAGTCCTGAATCACTGAATAGATGTCGGTACAAAATATTATTTTCCTTCACTGCCACCTGTTATCAATTATGGTAAATTTTATTGATGGCCTCGTTTAATAATTGCAAAATAAATATTTATTAACTCCCGTTTTTTTGTAATCTAATTACTCAACATCAGGACTCACATGGCAGGTAACTCATAACGTGTTTGTTTCATATGATTGTCTTTAGAGATAAGAATTAAACTTTGATACCAGTTTCTTAAAAAGGACTTGCTCTACAAAAAACTAATGTATTTTATTTTGGGGCTGAAATACTTCAAGCTCAAGCACTTTCAATCCAGGGAATGATGAATGAAATATTTCTTATGCAACTAAAGAGAAGCATGCAAAATTTAAGCTGTAAGTCATAGGCATCAGAGGAATTTGCCCACCTCTGGATATATGGCGAAGAAAAAAAAAATCTAAATTGAAAACAGAAGGAAATATACCATATAAGCACAACAGTCCACTGAAGGTCACAGTGTTAGGGCCAGTTTTATGGCTCACCCCTCATACTCATATTCAAATATACCATATATTAAGACCAAAAATTAAAGGTTGTATAAAAGAACGTTTCTCTTCCTAAATTTCTATGAATAATTGTTAACAGCTTAAACATAAAATTTGTAAGCAGATTTTCTGGCTGCTCCCCCCTTAAAAAATCCCTGGTTGCATATATTGTTTAGTGGCAATGATTATGAAGATTATTATCTTCTTGAATAATGCTGTATAGATTTAGTTGAATGCTTACTTTAAATAACAAATTCCAAATCTAGCCAAAGCAGTTATCACCACACAAATGAACAAGCAAATATGGTCAAGTTTAGCATCACCATTTTGCAGAAATAAGTATAACATATCACAAATTTCAGACATGAGCAAATGCCCTGTTCATTTCTACAACCAGATTGGAAATGAGGGGGGGGAATCTTGTGTAATGTTACAGAAGTAGAGCAAAAAACAGAATTTCACCGCCGCACGCTGTTCACGAAAATCAGCCATTGCAAAAACGACGATCACACAAAACAGTTGTCACTATAAACTCTGCCGAAACTAGTCCTTACCTTCTGAAGCAACGGTAGTCAGCTTATCGACTCAGGAATGTTAGCTCTATGCGCTCATAGTGGAAAAACGCGGTACTACAAAAGCTCTGCCCACAAAAAAATTAGTTCGGTTTCTTTTGGGTACCCCATCGTATTATGGCATTCTTTAGATGTTACACTAACATAACTTCTAGAAGAGTGCTATCTTCTGCATTGTGATGCCATGTAGCATGGTAGAAATTTATCGCCACTTTCGAGGAACCTGCTGCCACCATCTTCAGAGCAGAAAACCCTGAAAATGGAGGTAACATGGTCATGTGCAATATCAGTAAACTTCTACCATACTACATGGCATAACATCCCAGAACCCTGTAATCTTCATAGTCACCACTGCAAGAATTTCAAATCAGCAAAATGTTCACAACACAATCCTAGGTACCATGTCTGTCAACATCTCCTTGACAAATAACAGGATTGGAAAGGTGCAAACCATACAGGTAATTTTTTTTTTATTGCTAGTGGGGTGGGACTAAGTCCCTTGTACTGTGGCCACTTCTGGCTATTGTACCATTGTGGAGCAATTTGTGAAATGAAGATATACATGGGAAACCAAAGTACTCTGAGAAATCCTGCCCCAGCGCCACTTTCTCCACCACAAATCCCACTTGACCAGACCTGGGATTGAACCCGGTACACCACGGTGTGAAGCCAGCGACTAACCACTTGAGCTATGGTGTGGCCAACTGTACAGGTAAAGTTGTCCCTGTGCTTACCTGAGCGCTATGCCATGAAGATGCATGGGGGAATAGATGTATAGATCCACAATTTCTTGACCTTGGCACTACTTGGAGGTGAGTGGTCAGCTTCACTATGCCATGAAGGCGCATGGGGGAATAGATGTATAGATCCACAATTTCTTGACCTTGGCACTAGTTGGAGGTGAGTGGTCAGCTTCATGGCCCGTCTTCTTCAACCCCACGTAAAGTGCCGCCCAGCACCCATTGGATAGCAGGCTGGGTGGACCCCACAGCCAGTCTGGACAGTGTGGAGAAGGGAAAATTCTTGACCCTACTGGGACCTGAACTCTGACTCCTCAATCATCTAGCCCATAGCCAGTCACTATACTATGCTATCCCAGCTCCCGTACAGACTAAATATTATTTAGGGAAATGACAGGGTTCATTTTGTTATAGGTAATTAAGGCCTCAATTGATGACAGTTTTTATTGGTTTTCATATCAGTACTGATGTAGATAATAATACAAGACATTTCATTAATCATTACTACCAACTCTTACAGGTTCGATAGCCACATGCAATCTTCCTTAATTGTACCTGCTGTAGATGTTTCTACAATACAGTATTGGCTTTTACATAAAACATAAACCTTGTATTATACAAAGTCTGACAACCAAATAACTGTATGTACCAACTGACAGTCTTTGTCCCTTGGCACATATAGGATCACACAATTTAGTAAGTTTTATGTCGAATACTCATTGGGATTCCATTTTGTTTTATAATTTTTGCGAGTGTTTTATTGATTCGTTTGTAATAAACTTCAGAAGTCAATAAATCTGCTCAGAGACTTAGCAAGATTTGTGGAAGAAAATGGCCTGCAACAAGACTTGGGTCTCCCAGTAGAACATAGAAATAAAATGACAAAGTCTCCAATAAAAACTCTGGTAGTTCCAACAGGAATAAAAATATGAACATCAGAATCTCCTGATATGCTCTCATATAATGACACTCCATTATCAATTTGTTTCTCAAGATAAAGGAGTGAACCAATTATTCCACTTATATGTTTTGTAATTTTTAGGGCAATGCATTTGTCAAAGACCAAAAACTTTGGTTAAACAAGTGAACTTTACATCATGCCAATGTGGAAGTTCCCACACAACACCTTCAACAAAACAGAACAGAGTTCAAATATCCACCACATTCACACAGTTTGACCACATGCAATTTTTTCATTTTTCCAAAACTAAAAATATTGTTGAAAATGTCACATTTTGAAAACTTTCAGAGCAATGAGAACTGAAAGAACTTCCAAAAAATTATTTCCAGTGATGATTTTAGGTGAAGCAGAAATAATGGAATGCAAGTATAAAATCAGGAAGCAACTGCTCTGAAAGTGACAGAACTCTACACATTATTGATAACATATATTCATTTTATATATTATTCAGAATATAGCTCATTCTGTACCCAGCTGAGTGCTCTGGACTGAACCCACAGCTCTGCAATGAGAAAGCAGTGCCTAACCACCTGAGCTATGGCATGCCTGGTCTTTTACAAAATAATCCCCTTATTTACCTGTCAGACTTTGCATAGTCTTTATTAATCTCTGGCAAGCTTTCTATCCATCTTTCTTTGCAGAATAAATATTATAAAAAAGAACAGAATATAACTCTTCCAGAATCATAAGAAAGTTTCAACATAGTATTTTGTACAAACAGCTTTCCTGGATAATAAATGGAACAATATGTGTTTTTACTTAGGAATAAATAATCAAAACTTTAGAAGAAACATTAAAAAAGTTGAAGTGGTAAGATACTAGTGAGTATATAAGACATATGATATACAGAGTCACTTTGACTTGTTACTAATAATACTAATAATTCATATAGCAAAAACCACTAATGGCTGTCTTCTCAAATACTCTTACACAATATACAACATAAAACTCTTGGATAAAATATATACCATGATTCATAACCTCTTTCTGCTATAATGTACACATTTAACTTGGACTGTTAAATGGATTGTCTAACCTCCACAATTGTACTATAAAAAGGCAGTATGTTAATATGAGTTAAGTTCCCCTATAAAATATTACAATACTCAAAAGTTCCCTTAGTGCTGTTAACTCTTTCCCTGTTCTCAGCATGAAATCATTCCAGATTACACCCCATTCCTAACTTCAGCAAGATTTCATATAAATAATGTAAGATTCTTTTCTGGTTACTATCAACATGTATAAGGCAGATTTCACACCAAGATTGTAAGATTATTTCCTAGCTGCTATCAATATGTCTGGGTCAGATTTCATACAAAGCATGTCACACTCTTTACTGGTTACTGCCAGCATGTCTAAGTCAGTATGCGAAATACAGNGGCAGATTTCACACCAAGATTGTAAGATTATTTCCTAGCTGCTATCGATATGTCTGGGTCAGATTTCCTACAAAGAATGTCTAAGTCAGTATGCAAAATACAAAAACTCAGAAACCAAAATGTTAATTTTTCTAAATGAAGGTAGTAGGTAATCAGGCTGGATTTCATCCTGACTGACAATTTGTATAAATAATGTACCAAACTATGGGATTTAACCCTCAATATGCAGGGAATGGGTGAAGTCTCCTTTATTCAAGACAGTCTCAGGTTGATGGAATACCAATGTCCCTTTATATCAAAAAGTAATTTATCCTACTATTTTAACAGAAAGCAGGAAGTTATACATGATCAGAAGGCAGAAGAACAAGAAGAAAATAAGACAAATCTAAATGGTCATAATAAAGGTGTGTTATTAAACTGACACATATATGTTGGACATTTGCCATCTTTTCACTTTTCATTCCTTCATCAAGTAGAAGTATAAGACATGTCCTGTTGGGTACCTCAGACTGAGCTGATCTCAATCCCTGGTCTGGGGCTCCATCTACTTGGCCCAACAGTGGGGGTTTAATACTTGTAGGTAAGTACACAAACAGAGACAGCTTTCAAAATCTTGCATTTTTTAACCATAAACAAAAGAGCAGAAAATGGAGAATAATACAATCAGTATCAAATAGTTTCACAGTCTCATGTGCAGCATGTCTTTCTATAAAACTTACTAAAAGTTACTAATGATGACCCATAAGTTCATCATTAGGTGTTTCAAAATTATAAATGTGGAAACTGCTGTTCTTCCATATCGTAAGTTTTACAGAATGATGTGCTGCATGTGTGACTGTGAAACCATCTGATACTAAATGAAGTGCAGCAGAAGGCTACAATATAATATTAGAATAATAGAAGTTAGTAACAGCATATGTGTGTGCTGATTGCTTTAGTTAGCTGTGCTTTCTCAACTGCACGTTATATAATCTCACACAGGAAGACAATTCTGAACAATGAATCTGAAGGGTATAAAAATGGTAATTAGGCAGCATCATAGCTCAAGCAGTTAGTCGCTGGCTTCCCACCGCGGCGGCCCGGGTTTGATCCCGGGTCTGGTCAAGTGGGATTTGTGGTGGACAAAGTGGCGCTGGGGCGGGTCTTCTCCGAGTACTTCAGTTTCCTCTGCCAATCTTCATTCCACCAAATTCTCCATCATCATGAACACACGGGGCAAGCTACCATAGGCCAATCAGTGGCCACCGTGCCGAATGGACCCAACTGGACTCCACCCCCCACTAAGTGAATTAAAAAAAAAAATAAAGGTAATCAAGAAACTATCCCAGCATTTGCCTGGAGGACTGAGGTAAACCATAAAATACCTCAGGAAGGATTACCATCTTCTGGGCTGACAATCAAATACAAGCACATGAACTTAAAAATATTTTTACTGACCCTTTCTGTCATACTATGTCTGTAACATGATATTTCTGCAGATCTGACTCACTTACATTGAAGTGGAAGTGGTTCATGCTAAAACATGGAAGGTCTGAACCAGCCCATCCCTAATATGGATATGTAAGCTTCCACTCAATTTCTTTTTGTGTGACAATGTTCAAGTTTACCTTAACGGTAGGAAAAGCTCTGCTATAATTAATAAAAGACATATTTAATGTATTTCTTTGAAATTATCACTGTCCTGCAGAAACACAGTTTGCAGTGGTGCCAGATGGCGTCTGTACTGTCATGATGGATCAGCAAATTATATGTTTATTGAAATATATGACCCTGATATGCTTTGATTTTCAGGGTATTCAGTGACAAAAAGCTTTCCTACTTGCTATGAAATGTTATTTTGCATTTCAAATAAAAATCAACAAGTTAACAAAACCAAGTCATTTACTTATATAAAGTATTACTACAAAATAAATTAAAACAATCTGGATTTCCCATGCCTTACAGTCTGCAAATACAACTGGGCTGTGACTGTACAGAGTTAGCACATGTAACATTACTTATCGAAGGTTATTTATGTGTCTACACACGATTTCCATAACTATTATATGCATCACTCTTTAACCAGCATTTTAAACCCAAATTCTCTCGCAGTTGTTGGAAAGGTATGCATAGAAAAACAATGAATGAACATGGTGAGAGTGTGACATGGCCTATGTGCAGGACAACTTTTTGAAACTATAACAAGAACTATCACATAGCCATTTGGACAAACGAAGTTATTATTTTACCATCTTCATCTTTACCTCCTATCAACAAACTTGGGAAAAATAACAACACAATATTGATATTCATGATTAACTTAAGATAAGTACAAACTCATCATATTGAAAATTTCCATTGTAACTGATGGTATAGCTTGTTTTACATTATACAAAAATTTCATTACATTTTATGGGAAAAGGCAAAAATGCAAAACAGAAATCTAGAGATTACATTTTAAACAATATTAACACATTAACAGTGAAGAATGGCCCCTTGCCAAGAAAAACTGCAAAATCCAAGCAACTGATATGAAAGTTTTGAGGAAGTAATGAGGGACAAACAAGGAGGAGTTGAATCTAGAACGACACTTTCGAGAGAAATTGGAATTCACTCATTATTATAATTAGAAAAGAAACAATTACAATGGTTTTGCCATGTAAAAATAATTCTTTTTTAGGTTTGATCTCCTGAATCTGGTATTATTATATGCTAAAATATTATCACCCATTCAGGACTGCTATTTTACTTTGTTTTCTTTTCTACCCACATCACTTTCGTTTATATATAAACTGAAAGGCAGAAAGTTAAAGTTTCCAAACCTTGCTTTCTTTTCACAGTCCTTCCTTCTCATTGTATTGCCGCCAATTTCCTCTTTTATTGATGTCTTCCAGTACCTGATTAAATATCTTGTTCTGTGTTTACCTTATGTTTCTTCTAACTAAATTTGAATTCTTATGCCCTTCTCAGTAACTTTGGCCTATCAACTGTTTTCACATGTCCAGAGCATTGTGCCCATTTCTCTGGCACTTAACTGCTAGGCACAAACCTGTCTCTCATTAAACATTCTCTAAACTCAAATATTTTTATGTACAAATTTCTGATACAAGGATCTCCTATCAGGAGATAAAATGAACTGTGAGACTAAAGAACTAAGGATAACGTGATATAAGGGGCAGAGAAGTACCAGGCACTTGAAAATAAAGAGTTTGTTATCCTCTGTCATATGATTCACACAATGAATACCACCCATACTTTCATTACAACACATCCCTATAACATAAACAGAAATAATTTCAATATCCATACTCATATAATAGAGACATATGAACGCTTGCTTTTCTGCAAATTACCAAATTTGTAACACAAGAACATATGTGCCAGATATGCAAAAACACCACAAAGCAGGCACAATTTGCAGCAGAGAGACTTGTGTTCAGCCTGGCCCCTATCACAGAACTGCATACAAAATGTACAAGATGATGTACAAAATCGTTCATATTTTTAAACATATTTAGTTATGGGGCATGAAAGAGTGAAATTAAATGCCAACAGCATGTGATTCATAGTGCAACTGGACAAACCTCTGGTTCTAATTCTCTTTTGTAATTAAGATACACCAGGAAATCAAAACGTGATCATTAATATTCGTCATGAAGCATGTAAATTTCTGATAGGCGAGAGAAGTCACATCTGAAGTTTCAAGCTTGAAAAAATATTATTATAAAAAGGCTAGTTAGCAATCCTATGTGAATTCTTGAATTATAATATTAATACAATATTTTGGTTTTGAGGAATTTTCAGCTATCTTAATTGGAAGGAGGTGATCAGTCAGCTGGCACAAGTACCCCTCCAGCTCTTTTAAAAATTTTAGCTATCTGAATAAGAACAGAAATTGAATAATGGCTAAATTTCGTTTTTCTCTACCAGTGAAAACCACATCACCATCCTAGGCACTGCCAAATGATATATGTATCAGCTGTGGATATCTGGTTCTCACAGCAGTGACTGTGAAGCATAGTACCTTCTGGGATGTGACAACCTGTAGTTCAGTAGAAGTTCACTGATGTTTCACAGGAATGTACTGCCTCCGCCTTCAGAACTAAACGGTAAACCAAGCAAGAAGTCTACACGAAGCAAGCACAGCTCTACTTGCAGTTTGCTGGTGTCTTCCTTGGTTCACTATTTGACCTTCAAGTTGCAGAACTACATTCCTCTAAAACTTCAACCAAGCTGCAAGGCAATACATCCCAGAATGTAACACTCTTCAAACTTCCATTTGTGACACCCTATATAGTGAACATTAACCTGAAACACATTAACCATAAGGCAATTACCACAGCTAATGCTGTGTATGCAAGTTCTGTACACTGTGCAGTTTCATACAGAATGATTAATTGTAGGAGGTTCCATTAATTATTATAAATCACTTAATAATTTAGTGATAAAACTGGGGTTGGCGACACTGACCCATTGTCTGTCTGTCTGTCTGTCTGTCTACCTGCCTGCCTGCCCAGTTTGTACCATTTCCTTCAGTCTGTGGTTCCACATGTTACATGGTGGAATAATGTATATGACTAAGCAGACTGTGTCTCCAATAGAGGAGAAACCAATTTCAGCACCTTTGGTAACTCAATCATCTCCAATTCTACCATGGTACACACTCACCAAATTTTGTTTCCATTAGTAAATTATGGCATGATTTATAATTATCAATTCAGAGCTTCCTCCAAGTGACACACCCTGTAGTTGAACCTCATAAAAGTGGAAACATCAAAGGAAGGTAAATAAGACTGTGGGGTTTGAAGAACTTCTGACTTATAGCTTGTTTACTTCTTTGTGATAACATTTCTTGCTGGAATTTTATAAATTCTGAACAGACCAAAACAAAACCTTCACTGTTATAATCTTATACAGTTAATACCAAAAAATGTGGAACCATGCCCACATTCTCACAGCAATAACTGGTGCAACTTAAAATAAAAATCTACTCGAGTCCGTATCTAGCCTGGGACCCAGGATGACAATAAGAGGACAGAGCTACTTGGCGTGAGGCAAGGCAGAAGGAAAGTGATTAAACAAAACTGCCACATACACTGTGCACAGAATAGCTTTAAACTTAAAAATCCATTTCCATGAAACCATTTTCAATATATACCACATAAATATCACACCTTGTCAAAGGCAGCCAGCATGAATTGCACAGTTACACTGAATTCATTAACATACATGAATTACATTAATATTTACCAAAGTATGAATTTTCCATTAGCAACATTCCTGTTGCCTACATATAAGTACAGGCTACAGGAGAAAGACTGAGAGATGCCACTTTCTCTAAGTGCCACATAATATCACAAGGGACAGCTTCCTGCAATTTATTCTGTGAAAAATTATTGTTCAAGAGATCCAATATTTTAGGGTCACTTTAGATCACTTCTTGGAATTTCTGTGACAGTGATTTCACCAACTTCTCACGTACACATAACGTACTAGCCACTTCACCACCTGGTGGCAACATGCAGAATAACATATCAGCACTTTCTAATGTTCTATTACATATCCGAAAACAAAGAGAGGTCACTGACATCTGTACACTAAATACAAGACATGTAGGCTAGGTTGGTGCATCGATACTGTTAAACTTCTGTAAGTGTTCATCTAAATGGAACTTAAGATGAGTTTCCTGCCGAAAGCTGTTCCCACATATCATACACAAGTGTGGACCCTTGCGACTATGAGTCTGTTCATGCTGCAACAGTGCTCCCGCTGTAAAAAATTGTGTACTACAGGTTGAACAGATATGCTTGCGAGGTCCACCGTGACTCTTCAGATGTTGAACAAGCTTGTGGTTTGAGACGAAAGCCTTTTCACAGCGGTCACATTTAAATGGTTTGCCTGTGTGCAACATAGTGTGAGTCATGAGACCAGACTTCTGTGGAAACCGCTGCTGACAGACTGTACAACAGTATGGCTTCTCGCCTGTATGCGTTCGGACATGCTGCTTTAAGATTGACCGCACTGCAAACCGCTTCTCACAGTGTGAACACTGGAATGGACGTTCACCCGTATGGACTCTCACGTGCCGCTCTAGGTGAGATTTCTTCTTGTAACCTTTGCCACAAGGTTCACAAAAGAATCTTCGGTCAGTCATTCCTCTCGGGTAAATTTTCATAAGGCTTTTGCTCCATACTTTCATCTTACCCTCTGCTCCATGTCCTGTGATTTCTGATTTCTCTAATGAAACACTGCCAGTATGATTGCTTTTTTTGTTGACATGTGATGATGGTGATGGAAAGACACAAGTCTTTGAATCACTGGCAGCAACACTTTCAAGCACTTCACTCTGTCGCACAGCATTTGTGTTGCGACTGGAGTCTAATTTCTTACCATTAGGCTGTTCTTTCTGACACTTTCTTGAAGGCTGTTTACGATAAGCTGCCAGCCGCTGCGTTGTTATGCTGAGGAGCCCTGTCTGCGTTTGTTTGCTTGTAGACTCATCTACAACGTTCCTTTTACATTTTCTTTCCCGTTCTTCCACTTGTATCCCTGAATCATCATCAGAAGGATTCATCATCGTTGTCTGAACTTCTTTCTCCGAAATATCCAACGGACTGGTGCCACATTTTGCATCAATACCATTCTGCAACTGCACGTTTGGAACAAAGAAGTCTTGAAACTGCACGTTCTCTTTCTTCTGTTGCTTGCTACTGTAATCATACTGAACACTGGAACGGTGGTGTCTCGAAACTGGAGATGGCAACACATAGCTGTCGTTAACATACTTTCGTGGGGTTCTTTGTTTCTTCCTACTGGTTCGCCTCCCTTGGGATTTCACATTGGTATTTTGGTCAGTATCTGAGATTATAATGTTAGGCAATCTGGAAATGATTGCTTTAATATAACGCTCTGGACGTGGAGAATTATCTGGTGAGAGGAGACTATCAACAGAGGAAGGAGATGAACAGGAACTCCCTTTGTGAATGGGAGTGTTCGCTTCAGTCTTGGGAGAACTGGTCAATAGGCCATTAGTTTCTGTCAGACATTCTGTGTCAGTTGTGACTTTCTGAGACTCACAACTTCCACCTTCACCAGTTTCAACATCACTTTTGGCAAAAATAGTAGAAAATGTATCACAAGCTTTATCCCTTGTCTGACTGACATGACTTTCAACAGAGTGACCCAACCCTGATGCACATTTCTTCATTACTTCATTATCAGTATCAGTTTCTGAACTATTTTCATGTTTGCCGCTGATAGTTTTTCCATCATCACTGCAACATTCCAGTTCAAGGTTTCCCATATTCTGGTCCTCAAATTTTTCAACATTCTTTCTGCTGGACATAACCGATTGCCTCTTCCTGATCTTCTGAATACAAGTTCTTTTAGACAATCCAGTATCTTTGCATATGCTTGGATCATTTTTTCTTTTCCTCAAAGTCATTCTGGTTCTTGTTCTACATTCACTCCTGCTTCTTAATGGAGTTATATTAATGTCCTCTGAAAACTCTTCAGTAGACGGATTGCTTAAGGGCTCTTCACTGTTTGCATCTGTTCGATGATAGATTCTAACTACAGGCACCCTAACTCTCTCACCATCCAATGTCGAAATTGCACCTTGCAATTTGGACGATTCAGCTGTTGCAGTAGATTCTGAATCACTTTCTGCCTTGTTGGAATTCTCATTCAAAAGAAAATGTGGATACTTAGCTAAGCCTGTGCGAAGCACAGCATCTTCACTATCCGTTGCTTCTTCTAAGTCCCCAACCAACAACTTAAGCCCCTTCAGAGTCAATAAAGCCAGTGAAAGTTCCTCCGTTGTATGGTAGCACATTTGGTGGTAATGCAGGGAGCTGACAGTTTCTAAGCTTTCTTCACACACAAAGCAAGCCAGTTTATGCGTTACATGAACCGCAGATGGGGCCATCTGAAAAAAGGTTTACTTTTAATATTACCAAATGTTACCTGTATACTACTGAAACATTTTATGAAACTCATAAACACATATAAACAGCTTTGGATATTGTTTCTTTCTTAGCCTACATACGACGTCAAACACATTTATTACAACTCATTTGCGCTCACTTTAACATTACGCACATTCTGGACAATTAACACCATGTGACTTTGGAGGGGTTAATGTTCGTAGAGAACGACATCATATCACACTGACAAACCTAAAATTTATAAAAGTACCTCAATAATATGAAGCAGTTTTGCACTACAAGAGCCACGCGTTCATGCTAACATCATTCCAATCACAAGCTCTCAAATTCCTCTCCTACTAAAGAAAAACCCTTTAAAAAATACGTACTAAATACACTTTTGAATGAAATTGTAATCGATTGTGCGTATCGAGTTTAGTAGTTGTCACGGTTCGTCTGAACTCAGATGGCGACCACGTACCATGGTTACGTTATAAAATGCCTGACACGGATTTAAGTGTCGGGAGGACCGGGAGGACTATCTGTGGCGTTACATAGTAGCCATAGAAGAGAGTTAAATTTACTAAACATCACTATCCTGGATATGTAGAAACAACCTGAGGTTCATGCGAAGTCACAGTGAGAAAATAATACTGGACTTCAGTGCCATGTCTAAGCTTTAACCTGTTTTTTTTTTTGTAAGAATTTTGCAATGCACTTGTCTCAATGTAACCATTCTGCCATAAGTCTTTCTTCCGTAATATAATATTATGTATCTACAGGCTTAACAAAACATCGATTTGTCACGGATTATGAAAAAATATTTGTTACGTTCGATTTTATTGAATCGATATTTCCATTTTATTCGTGAATGTTCCTGACCAATGGAGAATGTTGAAGACTGTACTCGAAGGGTTTATCAGTAACGCTCATTTCTATTGGTTAGACTTGTACAGCTTCCAAACGTCTCTCCCATTGGTTGAACGACTACTGCCATTGAAGAATGTTCTCGTAGATTCTGGAATTTAGTCTTGCTTGTATATAATTCGAGTGCTGGCTTCGAGTGCATTAGTATGTCATTTTCTTTTCGTGATAAACCGAGGTTGAGAGATCGATTACGTGGTAAATCGGGCGACGAAATATTAAATGAATTAAAAGAACAGATTGATCAAGATAGAAAAATGTTCTTCGAAACCACTCCGAGTTGGGGATCAATGCCGACGACTGGCCCATTTTCTAGGGTGAGTTGAACATTTGAGGAAGTTGCTTTGAGTATAGACACGTAATATTCAAGTTTCGTGGAAATTTGTGAGTGTAAATTCGGGCACATCTTTTCTGTACTCCAACACAGAACTGCCTACTAGGTGAACAGTTCTAGTAAGAGAATATTTGTGAACTTTATATATGCGTAAATAGTTGCAAAATTTAACAAAGAAAGGCAAATATTTTTTGAACGGATTTATTCAGTCTCATGTGAATAATTTTCGAAGGTTCCAAGGTAAATACTGAAATTTCATTTTGACGGATACAACCAAACCTGCTCTTTAAAGACTGCAGTTCTAAGGTACCCCCAATGAGAAATGTGTAGTCACAGTACCACCCTCCCATTTTTTATGTTATCAGTGTAAGGATATTTGGTATCATTAATTGGGGAACTTCGAAGTGTAATTGAGAACATTGATACAGGTCTGTTTAACAGCTTTGCTTAGTTTTGCCCATGAAATATTGTGGTAGAGTTTCAGATTATTTAATCAAGATGCATAATGTAAAACATAATTTCATGTTATTTTTGTAACAAAGCACTGTAATCTGTTTGATGTAGTTATCCAATGCTTAGTATCTTAAGAGGTTACTGGTTTCTGCTGCAGTGTGGTATGTGAAAGGAGACAGTGTACTTTTGTTACATAAACATTAAAACTTACATGTTTAATACATGCGTAATTACAGACAAAGTAGATTTATTCCAGTATAAATCCCAATTTCATTATGTTTTCGATGGTAAACCTGGGAACCAAAGTTCCCCAGTCACTTTTTTGTATAGCTTCTATCGTTTGGTGTGTTAAGAGCTCTGATTACAAATTAAATTCACGTCAGGTAAGAAATAAGCAAGGCTGTGCCATGACTTGGGCAGTTTGTTGCTGGTTTCTTAGCAGAGGCCTGCGTTCAGTTCCAGAATAATTCATGTTGGATTTGTGTTTGACAGAGTGGCATTGTGGCAGGTTCTTCTCCAAGTAATTTGGTGTTCCCCTGCCAGTCATAATTCCATCAGTGGCCTTTATTCATGTGCCACAAGTATAATAAGGATGAATGGGGGAGGGCTTGTAGCACACCAGGTAATGAATAAAAAGTAAATACAGAATTTTTATAGGAAAGTCTGAAGGCAAAAACTGCTATGAGGGCTTAGATGAGAGGATAATATTAAATTTAATACTGAAGAAATAGTGTTGGCTTTATCTGATTCAGATAGGGACCAGTTGCAGGCTCATGCGAATACAGTGAACTTTTGGGTTCCATAAAATGCGGAGAATTTAACGAGTGGCTGAGCTGCTGTTGGTTCTCAAGGACTCTGCTCCATGGAGTTAATACCTTATTTGCTTAGGTTATATAAGCATGTCTGTGAGGTTTCCAGTGACAGGACGCGCCCGTGATAAGCATACATGTGAGTTATGATTAATGTTCATTTCGCTCTTGGGACTTTGGCACCATGCGGAATATTTTCTGCCCCTGTCCAAATTGGCCTGGACCGGACACCAGTCCTTAGCATTCACCCCGTGAGTCTCTTGGACCCAAACCTCGGGTTTACGACTTTGTGCGTTCACGAAAACTGGCCGTAAGCCGAAAAATCGTAATTTGAGTTAATTAGAACATGGGACGTTCAAAAAGAAAGTTTCTGAAGCCCGAAGCCCAGACCTACTTCTCTGTATTCTAACCCCCTGCGCACTATAATTCCGTAAATTGACATCAGATAATATAGTATTAATTTTAAAAATAGTACGTTTATATATCTTAAGCGTTTCGATATGAGCGTTACAGTATGAATTGTTAAGCCGTGATGGTCACTTCCTTGCAGACTATTCACAGTCCCGGAGTAAGTTCGATATTCGAGTTTGAGTCCGAAAATTTTGAGTGTAAGCCTGGTGGATATTAATTTAACTCGATCGGTAAGCAAGCCCTTGAGTGGGAAATCAAGAACCGGAGGTACTGCCGTATCCAGGAACGTGTCATGTCGCAGAAGTGGTAACCGCCATACCACGGCGCTCGCTGTTTGGTAATGCATGGAATTCACCCGTATCAATGTCCAGGCTAAGGTGGCATGTTAATATTTCCACGTGCAAAGTGCCGTTCAGTTTGTAGTCCTGCCATATTTCGATGTAAAACAGTCTAGACCTATCAGCTGTTCGTTGACTTGCTTACTTTCCTGAAATGGCCGTGGAGTGAGTCAGCGTTCTCGTGTGAGGTTTGTGCACCACTCATGAGAGAGTTCCATTCGTAACGAAGGATTCGCGTGGGATGGTGGTTTATTCCTTCTAGAAAGATTACGTGCGTCAACTAGACCTTGAATATACGCCCATAATTGAACAGAATGAGTACTTAAGGAAACTTGCTTCGAATGCGGGATCAGTTGTGAACACGTAGACTGTGAGATAGGCTGGTGTGGTACGTTGTGTTTTGTTTGTAAACCGTGAAGTGAAAGTGTAATGGAAGCCCCAGTAATGACGGATACGCCACAGGATTACTTGCAGTTTGCAACACAGGACCCTGATTTCGCGGTAGGTTTTCACGGCATTATGGAATTTATGTACGTTGTACATAATATGTACCGGCCGTGATGCTAATATTAATTTGTATTAGTATGATAGCTTATCTTCTGGCCTAGAAAACCGAGGTTAACAGCCGTGGGGATCCGTTACGCTGACCACGTGACACCCTCTATCCGCAAAAGTTGACACTAACTTCGCCGACAAGCGGCGGTCGCTTGGTCGGTATTGTTCGCTTGCGGACTGCAGGCCACGGAGTTTGTTTATGATATCTTATCTGGGAATCATATCGGTGTACTCCCAAATCCGGTACAACCGTGATTTTTTCCAGCAACTTTTGCTTACAAAGTTACGGTTGACAGATTTGTCGGGGTTCGTTACTGTCAGTATTCTGATCAGATGTAAATCGCCACTGAAGCATGTTGTCTGGTTAATTTCTCGTGTTTTTAATGCCCAGGCATGTTTCGGTGTCTTGAATGCGCTATATTAAATCAGCCTTATGCTGAAAGTGGCTGACGCCGGATGTCGTATTGTGTGATTGTGACTGTGCTCCGTTGCTTCGCACTCGTCTCTTCGAGTGTCGAAAGGGAGGAGCCCTGCGGCCCAGTTGTGGCCTCTGGTGGTCGGAACTTGATTAAATTTTAGAGTTGACACATTTTTAGCTGCGTGAGGTTCCCCCGGCGGTGTTTGAAGATTGCCCTTGTGTGGTGTGAGGCCGTGTAGTCTGGTGGATGTTTACGTTTCGGGTGAACTTGTCTTCATTTCAAGGGCAAAATATGGAAGCAGTACGCTCTTGAGAGACGTCCGTAAACGTCTCCCGGGTTACACGGCGTGACCTCTCGGAAGACAGCCTTAATTTTCTAGCCTACTTGCCATATTTTGAAGAAAAATATAAAGAGAGGCTTATGAGATCGCCTTGCTGTCTATGTGTCGCTTCGTAGTTTTTTCGTTTTCTTTGCGGCCCTTTTGTATCAAAGGAAAGTCGGCGATTAGTTCTTCTCAGAACTTCTTTTTTGATTAGTATATATGACGAAATACAAGAGAAGTAATTTCTGACTCTATGCGGAATGTAAAGTTTCTAAAGAACGTAGTAGGCGTACGTGGAGAATGTTTACGCGGTTGAAGTGAATCTCTTCCAGTCTTGTTTGAGGACGAAAGAGAAATCAGTTGGTGCTCTCTGTTATAAAATCGATTTCGAAAGAGAATGTTGTTCTGTGAAGACGTATGAATCCGAATATTAGGGCGAGAGTACAGCAAGGAAACTGGCAACCACAATTTCCGAGAATTGTTATCAGGCTGAGTTGAACACGTGGAACTGAATGTAGCAGGGCAAATTGAGGAAACTGTAACTCAATTCGCGGGAGACTGAGAAACTCATCTCCCAGGCAACTGAGCAAGCCGGTCTTCTCACAGTTGCGTTGCCGCGTAGTTTCCTAGTGTCAGCTGTTCAGACGTACTTTTGTGATTCACCTGCTTCTTTACACGTCACGAAAGGTTGATGAAGCTGCTAATTTTGTTTTTATGCAGTTAATTGAGCATGAGCCTGGTATATATGACATTCCACGCAAAGTATGCTAGGCGGGACAAAATAGATTTGTCTTTGGAAGGAATTTCTCACGAGATGGAGTCTGGATCCCGGTTAAGTTCTTTTGAAACAATATAAGCACCTGAGTTTAAATTGTCACAGAAGAACAGATGCACCCCGTGTTTTCTTTTCCTAATATTGTACTTAAGTGGTCTAGAAGTAAACACAAAGAAAACTAAGTACATGTTGCTGTCTCGTCGCCAAAACGCAGGGCAAAAGCATGACATAAAGATAGGAAACAGATGTTTTGAAAATATGACACAGTTCAGATATTTGGGAACGACAATAACAAAACCTGATTGAGGAGGAAATTGAATTCGGGTAATGTTTGCTACCATTCAGTCCAGAACCTTTTGTCTTCTCGTCTGCTGTCCAAAAACATAAAAATTAGAATACACAGAACTATAATTTTGCCTGTGGTTCTGTATGGGTGTGAAACTTGGTCTCTGACATCAAGGGAAGTATAATTAGAATGATCAAGTCAAGGAGTATGGGGTGGGCAGGACATGTAGCACGAATAGGGGGACGAGAAATGCATATAGGACATTGGTGGGAAAGCCAGAAGGAAAGTGACCACTTTGAAGACCAAGGCGTAGATGGGTGGACAATATTAAAATAGATCGCAGAGATAGGATGGGATGATATGGATTGGGTTGATCTGGCTCAGGATAGGGACCAGTGGGTGGCTCTTGTGAATACGACAATGAACCTTTGGGTTCCATAAAATGCTGGGAAATTCTTGAGTAGCTGCAGAATTGGCGGTTCCTCCAGAAGGGCTCAGCACCTCTTGCATTAATATATCATTTCTTTCATATACAATTCCTTCTTAAATGCAACTTATCTGGTCACCCTTTTTTTCCCTTAATGAAAATAATTAACATCCCTGTGTTTTTCATATGGTAGTTGGCCTCTCTTCTCACACCGTCGCAACCACCGCCATATTATGACAGGATCGGCATTATTGACATTGCATAAGAGAAGTGAACGAAATTAAAAATTACAATCAACCATTAAGTAGGACGAATACACCCATTTGAGATGATGTGAGCAACTAATCAAAAATAAGTTTCCTCCGTGTGTGCCTGCTTGAAATCAGTGACGTTTCTCGGAAATTGCGGTTGCGTTGCAGTTGCCAGTTTCTTTGGTGTACCCTCGCCCTAATATTTCATACTAATAAACTGGAATATGCTGTTTGACCCGAAGAACAAACGTGACAGTTTTTCTAACCAGTACGCCAGTTTCCTTTGGCCAGAGTACTGCGTCTTACGTTGAAAGTAGTTTAAACCATTGAATATGTAACTAGATCATTTGAATAAATCACTATGATTTCTAGCGATACGGTAGCCTTCATGCATTTATTAGGCTGTCTGTAACTAAGAGTATATGGCAGACGTGACGAAACTGTGGCACGCGAGCCAAGTGGGACCGTTGAATCGCCAGTTTGGCTCTCGAAAACAGATATTAATTAATTCGTTTCTTAGAAATGAATTAAATATGAAACACCGTGCAATGTTTAAACCATGTAGCTAAACACGTCTGTTTATAGCTCTGGTGTTCAGGAAGTGGGATCACCATGTTTGTGTAGCGTAGAATGATGGAGTGAATCGTGAATAAGGAAATAATTGGCAAGGACATGGAAGCGGCCGTGGCCTAATTGGAGGTCCTGCCCCACTGCGAGAAGCATCGGGATACTTGGTGTCATGGTCGAGATTCGAACTGAACACCTCCCGAATACAAGTTAGAAGCGTTACTGCTTGAGCCAGCTCGGTCGATACATTTTGTGAGAATGCTGTATGTAGGTAAATGTTTTGGTTTCCACGAGAAAGATGGGTCGGTATTTTTGCTCACATCTCTGTAGGTACTTGTTGTTTTATTGTTTGCCCTAAACACACGCGGGGCCGGTCACGGTAGCCGAGCGGTCTAAGGCATGCACTGTCTTCGCCCGCTCGGAAACCGAGATCGTGGGTTCGAATCCCACTCAGGGCATGGATGTTTGTGTGCGTTTTTCTGTGTTCGTCTACAGGTAGAGGCCTTACGACGAGCTGATCACTCGCCCAATGAGTCCTACCGAATGTGTAAGATCTAGTAAACCGAAGTGAAACGGAGAGTTTATGGAGGTAGGCCTAGGCCCAAATTGGGGCTGTAGCGCCACAGGGAAAAAAACACACGGGACAGGCGCAACAGACAATGGACAAATAAGAATACTAGAATTTAAAAATGGAGTAAGTGTTATGATGTACCAATTATGTTGATCGTAACAGCTTTTGGAAACGCGTTTCAGCATTCCCTCTGTGCCGCAAATGACTGGTTGAGAATGCCAGAACTTCAAAAATCAACTTCCGAACACTTAGTGGGAAGTTGGTCGGCAGCCTTTTTTTTTTTTTTTTTCCAACGTCCACTGGCGACCAAACGACCGCTTCCCCAGCCCTGTTCACAACAGATTTTAACGCCATTCAAAGGAATAGAATGAATTGCAATTCATTATTACATCAGAATGTGGCATGTATGTTGCTTAAAACCATTAATTATTACTAGCGTGTTAGGGAAGAGTACCTCGTTCTGAGACGAGACGCCGTGTACTCTGGTAGATATTTGGCGATTTTAAGGGTAGTACGATAGCAAGGAGCATATGTGGCAGAACTGTCTACCGTAAAGCGTATCAGGGAAGTTTTTGAGACGCTTATTGATCCGTAAACACAAAGCTCTGGCGAAGGAGAACGTGCGTAACCTTGTGAAGTGAACACAGCTGGTGTTAGTTGGCCAGGATTAGACACACACTCATGTTCGAGAAGTGTCGCAATGTACACTGCAGGTTTTGGGAGCCGAGGTCCGCATTGGAATTCAATGGGAGTTGGGTGTTTAAACAGTCCGGGGTTACAGTATCTCGGAAAGAAGAAAATTTAGAAAAGAGACGCCCGGAAACTTCATGCAGTATCAGGGAAAGTGTTTATTGTGTCTAATATTCCATTGCTTTCGTTAAGGTATAATCGTTCAGCGTTCCATTCCCAAAGAAATGGAACTAGGTGCAAAGAATACTGATTAACGTTGCGTTTGGAGTGAACACGATTTCCCCTTGGGTGTAAGTACATGGATAATTATGGCATTTTGTGATGTGTACGCATTGATATATGAATAAGAATGTGTATTTTTCGAGGTAGGTAAATTTCGAAATGAAACGGTGGTAATTTAACCCTTTCCATATTTTGTATGAGATATTTAATGTATGATTTCGGTTGGTGTTAAGGAGACGGGTGCGAGGTACGAGCGGTCATGTGGGTTCATTTTCAAGGCAGATTACTGACAATAATGAGTCTTGAAACATTTACAGTAACTTTTGATTTTAAAGTGGTGTAGAATTTGTGACGGGAAGGGAAATTCGCGTGAGAAATTAAGCGTAAAATACTGGAGTTACGAGAAACGATACGAAGACCATTAACGTTAGATACTTAGACCCAAAAATAAATGACACCGTCGGCTTTCATACTTGAAATTGTTTTCAGGTTTATGGCATATGAAATGCAGTTCGTAAGTTTTGTGTGGATTGTTTTCAGACATTGTCAGCATCTGGGCCGTATGCGATCAAATGGTAGCATTCAGAATGAATTATAAAGTAATTGGTTGTGTTCTAATCGAGATTAACTCTCCGATCATTTGTTCGAAGGGACTGAGGAAGCCCACGAAGAGCGTCAGTCACGATACCCGCTGTCCCAGGCGCGATTCGAACAGATCACCTCCCGAATACAAGTCTAAAAGCGCTATCGATAATTTTGTGAAGTACGTATCACATTACCTAAAGTTTTTTGGGGATGAAGTTTTTGACCTCCTTAAAATATGGTCTTTGTTTAGAATTAGAAGGGGTTGAATAATTAATCCTTTTGTCTAACGTACCCTCCTCGCCACTGTTCTGTTTGCTAGGCGATCAGATTCGGTTTTATAACGTAGAAGCAATTTTAAGCCCATCGCCTCGTTGCTTGGCAACAGTTTAATTCATAAAACGATCGCTATATGACGACACGGCAGTGAATAGTAGAAGACTGGTCAGTCGGAAGGTGATAAACAGTTCCATTGTTTCAGTACGTTCATTCTAAGAGCCCCATGTCTGTATGTTTAGATCAGCTTCTGTTCCTGTGATGACAAATGAAAATAGACAGTATTTGTTCTTTCACCAGTTAAGTATACCATTGTGTTAATCGTAAAGCAGTGGTATTCATGGCCATCGCGAATTGAAATTATTTTAGGCACGAGCTTGCCGGGACCCATTACCCTTAAAATGGCGCTGATGTGCAGCATTCCTCACTCACGTCATAGTCTCGGGTTTTAGCTCTATTCGAAGCGAAACGTAAAAGTACCACGAAGAATCCTGATTAAACTTGTTATAGTTAATGACTATAATGACGGTGACTGTTGTTAAAGACCTGCCTTTTTCTGGAGCCTAAATTCAGAACAGACTCTGAGTTAATTATGTATCGAATCGCGACATGTTCCCAAAAGTTCGCCCTGTGCTTACTTATTTAAGTACTATGCCATGGAAGGGGGAGTGGAGGTATAACTCCAAAATTCTTTACCTCGGCACTTGGAAGTGAGTGGTCAGCTTCACGCCTCGGCCGCTTAACCCCCGGGAAAAGAACGTCCAGTACCCATTGGTTAGTAGGCTGAGTGGGCACCAGAGCCAGTCTGGCCACTGTGAAGAAAATAAAATATTGCCCCTACCGGTAATCGATCCCCGGCCCAGCCCGTCGCTATACAGACCTATCCCAACTTCCCATGTTCCAGAAAGGAATGTTAAAACGTAAACAAATTGTATGCGTTTTTCATTTGATGCTGTTCTTCAAAAATTTGTTGACTAACCTGAAATGGATATAACCATTGGTCCACTTGGATCGGCAGAATTGAACAAATGCCGGTTTCGTACTCAGATTAAAGTTATACTCATCGGTCCTTCCTGAGCAGCCATTACGTTTCTAACCGCTTGCGCATGAAATTCATAGCTACCAGGGAGGGGGGGGCAGTGCATGTAGCATGGGATACTTCATTTTTGTCGGTCACAGTTTCGCACTCGTAAGACGTAGTGTGGTTGGAGTGGATTCTTCAGGCTATTGTGATCACGGTGACGAGCTGCGCTTTCTACAAGGCCAGAAATGTATCTGAGCGATTATAGCGTCTCAAGGACTCTACTGCATGCAGTTGGTTAGATATTTTAGTTACAGGAGTAGGATAAGACAGTCCCTGGTACCGCGCCTTCTCATGCCAGCCCGTGATCATGATTGAGCACCGAGCATTGGTGTGATAACTGGTCACGTGTCGAAACTTCACGAAGCTGTTAATACGTGTACATTCATTGTGTTTCTGGACACTATCCGTACTCATGTTTTTGTTTAAAACACCGCGTTTCGGAGATTCATTCCTGTCTCCGTCTTCAGGTTGAACCTACTCAGTTGTGCCCAGCTAGTACCTATCTCCGGTCTAAGACGGAGACAGAATCCAGTCTCCGAAACGTGGTGTATTTTAAATAAAAACTGAACAATGGGTAAGGTCCAGAAACACAGTAATTGCATTAATATTAGATATTAATGCGTGTATCTCGGCCCGATTTCGACAGTACTTAACCACTGGCCTAAACGGATGAAATCCGCACTTACCAGGTTCTGTGTCCAGAATTGTGTTTCTAGAACGAGGTGGGTATGTTAAAGGCTTGTGTGACATGAATATCTGGAAACGGCCTCCGCCCACAATATAAACTGAAGATAACGCTGATTCATTTGTGTCGAATGTAACAGTAAAGTAGCATGCCTGCCGCGTAGTGGGGAAGCCATCCTCGGGATTGCGTCCTACCAGGAGTATGCCTGATAGTCTCATATTGGGTCACGGCGGCTTTCCAGTTCAGTTGCTTGCAAATCATCCTACAACTGGACTAACTCCATGGAGCTGAACCCTTTTGGCGAAGCCGCAAGATTTGTAGCTGCTCGTCTTTAATACTTTTGCCCAAAAGTATTAAAGATGAGCAGCTACAGACGCACAGGGAGCCAGCACAGAATAATACCTGAACGGTGCTGAAAGCAAGAAGTAGCCGCTGCAGCAAAAGTAGACAAGAGCAGGTTCCCCTGGTATTTAAAATATTTAAAACTTTAAATTTTAAACTGGAATTCTAAAATCAAATTGAGGAACGTATGTTGGCGAGATTTTAAACAAAACTGACAGGCTGATGATTTAGATTTTGGACTGTGTGCAGTGTGACAACTACATAGTGAAAAATACACCTGATGATGGCCAATTACGGCCGAAACATGTAGGTTAGAGGGAAAAAAGACAAAGATCTACAACCAAAGAAATTGTTGCATTCACGGCGGAATTTGTATTATTACATATAGAAGTGTATTATAGTGCAACAGGATGCTTAAATATAATATTCTATAAACCCGAAGTACACAGTGTTTTTAAAACTTTAAAGGACAGTGGTGACGATGTGACCATTCGTGTCGACGTTTATGTCCGTGTTGCTCTTAGTTCCCCCAATAAATTAGTATAGTTTTCCCAAACAGTAAATTGCTTAGCTTTGTAGCGTACATGCAGTACGAAGTCCGTAAATTTTATTTAGTTCAGCTGGAGCTGGGTTAGCGACCATGGTACGGGTCGGACTACCGGGGAGCCGGGGTTACATTCCCGGCGGGGACTGCCTCCCCCCNCAGTGAGTACCGGGGGTAAAACAGTCAGGGCGTGAAGCAGACCATCTCCATTGGGGCCGAGGTTAGGAATGTGTGGAGATCTAATTCCACTCTCCTGTATGTCCTTGTGTCGTGGTGCTTAGTAAGCACAGAGAGAACTTTTTTATAAGTTATCTCCGCTTTTCGTGCACAGCAATTTTCAGATTTCTCAGCGTGTGTTGACCTCCAGATAGCCTGTTCCTCAAAGACACGCCAGCCATGGACGTTCTGTTTACACTTGGGATGTTGAGATTTGTGCATGCGTGCGAGAGAGAAAGCGCGAACAGCTTCGCTAACCGTGATGTTACGGGTACCATGAATTGCCTTCGCATCCCAGCTAGTTTGTTCCTAGGGAAAGAGATCCCAGTGTTCATTGCAAAAGAAGGCGTGCAGGCCCCAGAGTCGGTCTGGGTACCATGGTGAAGAGAAAGATCAGTTTTCCCTGCTGGGGAAACTGGCGTAACTAACTTCATAGAGCTGAGCCCGTCTTGAGAAGCCGCCAGTTGTGCACCTACTGAAAACTCCTAATTTTTTTCGAACCCAAAGGTTCATTACCATGTTCACAAGAGCCCTCCGTTGGTTCTCATCCTGAGTCAGAGCCATTCTACCTCTCTAAGATTCATTTTAACATTATCCACCCACCTTTGTCTTGGTCTTCCTAGTGGTCTTTTTCCTTAAGGCTTTCCCTCCAGTATCTTGTATGCAGTCCTCTTCTCCCCCATTTATGCTACACAAATTCTGTGTTAGTTATAATATCGTGAAGTGTCATCTTCCAACTGCCAATGTTAAAGTCTGACCCTGTATTTTTAGTCACCTAAGGCAGAACTACTCACCTCTGCCTAGGATATACGTCTTTTCATTGTCATTACAATATATATATACAGTAAACTGTGACGAAAAATCATCATCATCAGAAATTTACTGAATTCTGTATTGAACATACTTGTATGGGAGGCACCAAAATCACCATATCGGAGATCAGGACTTCTCGTAATGTTGCCTAAGCAAGGTATGATGATACAAAGTTATTCAAGAAAAGCAGTGGGAGGAATGAGGATTCAGATCTTATCCGGAATTTCTACCACAATATTTTTACGCTGCTGTAAGAACCGTGGCAGCTGGCTGCTGTACATGTTGGCAACAGTGCAGAGTAAATTTCACAAGTCTTTGAGGGTTTTCTATTAGGTCTGCAGCAGAAATCAGGAAACAGAGAAGTTACATTTGTGTATAATATAGCCTGCTCTGCTGCATGAGTTGAACCTTAAGACCTGGTCCATAGGTAAACTTGGATAAAAATTAAGTTTTTTTTTTTCTTTTCTTGTATTATTGCATTTCTCACGTGAAATGTTTCTCAGTGTCTCTACGTTCCAAATTTTGTGATTGTAAAGTGCACAAAAAATGTAGCTCTACATTCATGGAGAGACACAGATGAGAATGTCACACCTTAAGTAAGATGTAGAAATTATGTCTATGCATAATTTAAGACCTCACCATCAAGACACTGGGGAGTGGAGGTGTACCTCAGCGCATTCTAAATCTGCTCTGGATTGAAGATTGTGGTTAGCTTCATGCCCTGGCCACTTCTCTTGAAGGAAACAATCATGGTACTCATTGGCTAGAGAGCTAGGTGGGCAAAAGAAAAATTTATGAGGAATTGATCCCCAATCGTGTAGCCTATAACCCATTAGGTACTTTTTCCCTTGCATTTTCAGTTGTGAATATGAAGCATGAAAGAATGTAGCAATTATAAGAACAGACATTTCCTTGCATTGGAATTCACTGATTTTTAGTCTAGAGTTACATTTTTGTCATGTTACACTTGCAGAAATTAGAGTTTATGTTATTAGTATCGTGGTATAGGTTGTTGTGTATTGTGAGCTATTAAAGTTATGTAAATTACTGTCTTGGTTGTTGGAAAGATACAGTAGATTGATTTAAATTGTGCTTACAGTGGTATTTCACACTTACAGACTGGATTCCCATTTGAAGACGATATGATGCCTAGAGGACGTCAGGACATACGGTCACATCTGGATGACTTGGCACAGCGTCACCCAGAATTCGCTGATCACTTGCGATGTCCACCCTGGGCTGGTGAGATGGGAGGTGCCCGTACATGGGGTCGAAAACGGCGTGGCTCAAGGTCAGGAGATGACGATGCCCAAGGACAGACTGATGGTGCTAGCAGTTCCAACTGTGAACCTACAGTACCAGAAAGAGTTGAGCATCAGGAACAGAGGGAGGAACCAGGTCCCTTTAATGGACGATCTCATCAAGGGAACCTTCCTCAGTATGGGCTGAGGAATACAGTTGATCTTGGACAACAGCAGCATGAATCTGAGCAAGAGAAACAAGGTCGTGGTCAGAGGTCTATGTCTGCTCCACCTGACAACCGTACCCAGCAACCACAGCAGCCACAACGTTTTGTGTCTCGCATAGAAATCAATCCAGTTAACCCTGCAGACCCATCATCAGGTGGTGGCCCTGGGACTGTTACTTCAGAAAGCCATGGTAAACCACCAGTGGCACCAAAACAAGCACCACAGCCACAGCAGGCCACACCTACAAAACAAACAAACACTGGAAATGTGAGGCATATTCCAATATTTGTTGAGGGTAGAGATGAGCCTATACTTCCCAGAAATGTCAGTCCACAGAATGTAGAGCATGTGTTTACATCACGAGTCCCACACCCCGGAGTGGAACAAGTGTTCCCTCCACAGCAATCACCACACAGTTTTGGTCGAGCTCCTCAGTATGCTTCACATCATCAGTTCTACCCCCAGCAGCATCAAGCACAACAACCAGGAGGAGGCAGGAACTTCCAGCAGCCGTCATCTCCAAAACAACAGCGACAAACAAAGCCACAGCCTCAGCCACAGCAACAACAGCCTCCCAAAACTTCCGAGGTTCCTGCAGCCAATAGTCCCATTGCACGAGTCCAAGCAGTACAGAAAGATATGGAGGAATTGAAGGTCCAAGTGAGTAAGTACTCTGGCAACTCAAGGAAGGACAAGGAGTATATCTACCTTGATGAGATGTTAACAAGAAACCTTCTGAAACTTGATGACATTGATACAGAGGGCAAAGATGATGTGCGGCAGGCACGGAAAGATGCAATTCGAACCATTCAGAGATGTATTAGTTGCCTTGAAGGGAAAGTTCCTGTCCCCGAGGAAAATACAGGACCTGCAGCAGTAGAGCCTGCATCAGAGGAAAATAAAAAACCTGCAGCAGAAGAGACAGCCATGGATATTGGGACAGAAGAGTGTCAAGCCAGTGGGACTGAAGGAAGTGTAACAGTGGAAACAGCCCCTACAGAAGGTGTGATGGAAGTAGCTCCAACTGAAAGTGCCACAGAAGGTACAGTGGCTGAGGCAGATAAGGGTGCACAGGAAGAAACTAGGAATGCTGCTCCAGCTATTACTGAACAGACACAAGAAAAGGTGGAGGAAACTGGTTCTCTTGAACCTATTGTTGAGGTACAGAAAATGGAGGTTGCACAGAGCAGTGAGAGCATGGAGGTGAAGCCTGTTGTAACTGGTGAAGTGAATGAGCAGGTTCCAATGGAAGTGGACGAACACAAACAAACTGTGGAAAAGCCCCAGCATGTTTCCAAAACAGCGGAATCGAAGAAGCCCAAGAAAGGCGGCAAGAAAGGTGCAACTGTGAAAAAGAATTCTGCACCTGCACCTTCAGAAAAAACAGACCTGACTGCAGGCGGAGATTCAGACAAAGTTCCCGTTACAGAAAATACTGATTCCAAGGTAGAAAGTGGTGAAGTGCCGTTGGCATCTCAGCCACAAGTTGAGAAGACTAGTTAGATCTTGGTCCACTTCAGTTCCTTGTGATAGGTTGTATCTAAATTCATTTTCTCAATGAACTGTTTTATCGCCAAATAAAAAATAAATTATTGAGCGTGTGTTTTATAGTTCACATGGATTTTTAAATAAGTATTACTTTTCTCAGTCACGTATTTATTTCTTCATTAGAATTATTCAGACTAATACTTTATTGTGTTTATTACCAGGACCATTCTATCTGCTAGGAACATCTATATTAGTGTGCGTATATGATCTGTGTGTGACTGGAAAAGAGATTCGTGTTGTGTGTTGTGCTTTTCCTCTTGTGGTTTAAAGGCTACTATACTATGTCTTGCCAAAGATAAAATGCCGAAAACATAGGCATGAAGGAGATGGCAGATAAAATTGGAATTCTTGGAAGGTAGTAATAGTATGTTGCTTTTTGGCCTGTTCGGTATTGCACTGGTAAGGATGAAATCTATTGGGTTCTTTTGTATTCCAATGACATAGCACTTCCCACATTCCCAGATTTGCTGTGTTTACTTGGATTTTGCTACGTGTATCTTTGCCAGTTGAACAGAATAAATATTAGGCTAAAGTGTTAGTATCCTGCTTGCGTAGGATTTAATCCGACCAATATGATAGCGTCAGGCCAGGAGGTATAGAGGTTTTAAAGCTGTTTGTTTTTCACTGTTGTCTCAGCTGTGATATTTCAGCTCTATAATTATTCAAAGAAGATAATTTGTAGCTCACTAGATAAATTGCCTTGTGATTTTTGTGCATCAGAGAATGGTTTATTGCTTCCAGAACGCAGATATTATGTAAAACACAGGAATTGTCTTATATATTTTCACTCTGTGTATAAAAATCAGAATGTAAATAATAAAATGTAATTTAGTTCATTAAATATTACACCTTAATTTTATGAGGTGCTAGAAAATGGGTCGTTTCAAATAATGAAATTTCTCTTTGTGTTTGTTGCTCTTGGCTTGGAAACACTTAATTTATATTTGGGTGCTGTGTGGTAGGAATTCACGCAGAATACCAGCTATCATGTTTGAGGACTTTTGTGGTTTTCCTCAGTCTTTCCAGGGAAATTCTAGAGTAGTATCTCAAACTAGACTGCGACTGCGTCCATCCATGTCCTTTCCAATCATTGTTGACTTTCATCCTGCCTTTCAATAGTATATAGCTGAAAATGGGATTTAAGTCCATCTCTCAAGAGTTATGGGGCATAAAGGTTAGATAATTCAGTTGATTTTTGTGACCAATATTTAGCCAGGAACTACCATTATCAGAAATATATTCATTCTGTGGCATCAGTTTTATTTGTTTAGTTATGACTAGCAAAGTATCTAACCTAATACTATTAGTCATGACTTTTTTAAACATTCTTGGAATAAGCGGTGATTATTTCCATAAACACTTATGCAGTGATCCATAAATACACAGTAACACCACAACAATGATACATTTTAATATTTTTTTACTTAAATGTTTTGCATACAGTTTTATACGAAGTCATTAACATTGACAAATAACACGCATGACCTCCTCTAGTTGTAAGCATTGGCCATTGTAGAGGAAAATAGCAGTGAAGTAGAGAGTGGGTTACATCCACATGTAAAGTAATATAGAGTTTATACACGAAATGTGGTCATGGAACCAACAAATTCGTAAACAGCGTTAAATGGTTAGTTTTTGTATTGGTGGCATGGTATGTTTTCTGTGGGGTAAAATATGAATGCTTAAATGTTACTTCAAAGGGTTAACCAGTTGACAGTCTACTTCAGTTTGTATATTCAGCACATCATATGCTATGTAGACGGATATTCTGCACTCTATTCCGGTATATATGCACCCTGTTACACGGCGTCACGAAGACATCCAAAATTCCCTTGCATTTTGAGATCGTCATGTGATTGACTCATTGACTATTTTCCTGTTTAAAAGTACATCAATTATTTAGTAACCGATTCCAAGGAGTTCTGGTTGCCTTTGCTTTGGAATGCAAATATATCACAAGAGGAAGGCTTGTATCATTTAAAGAGACTGGAATTCAGCCAGAAAGAATAGAGAAGTAGGAGGCAGCAAATGTCAGCACAAGAGAGCATAAAGTTGCAGCTAAGCCATCGTCCATCTGGATATACAAGCGTGTCTTACACTGTACATAACTGACGCCGTTTATATTACAAGATACATATTTTGGTCTGACAACTTGGGATGTTTTGCTTCAGATTTTGCGTTGTTTCTTAGAACAATTTGATGTTGTTTGCGTATAAAATGGAATCTCATAAACAACATCCGCGTTGAAAAACCTCCTGCGCCTCCCCTCTCCATTTTCGCAGAATAATTTGGCTTATTTCCAGTGAGGAGCTGTTGGGTTTGGAAACAGTCGGGTCTCCTCCCAACCGGAGCATGGTTTCCGAGGTGCATGGAGAGTTGGGTGCTATTTAAAACCTGGAAAATACGCAGTAACGAAAGCCAATATACGACGCGGTACAAGCCCGCACACCTCCCCCGCCAAGTTTTCTGTGGCTGGACCCATGCAGTCCCTAATTTAGAGGGTTTTTAAGGCCATTTCGAGAAAGTACATGAAGACATCTCTTAAAGAGACGCACATGTGGTAGGAAAACAACAGTTGCGAAAAAACATCTTGGTGAAGTGGCTGACTTCTGCTTCGTATTCGGGAGGTCCCGTGTTCGATCAACGGACCGAAGGCCTGCTACCCTAGGATTTTTCTTAACTTACTGCCCGAAAAACATCTTGGTGAAGTGGCTGACTTCTGCTTCGTATTCGGGAGGTCCCGTGTTCGATCAACTGACCGAAGGCCTGCTACCCTAGGATTTGTCTTAACTTTCTGTCCCTCCGGGCATATTCTGGAACAGTACATTAGAACAAACCACGACAGCTTCCTTCCAGATCCTCAGTTCATCACTTATAGTCGTGTACTCATTGGACGCTGTATTCATCAAACAGACATGATAAACGCATACATGATCTTGGGAAACCTGAAGGGAAGACACCACTTAAGCAGTCCTAGTCGTAGATGGCAGGATGTCAGTATCTAGGCTATATAGTGTCGGCTGGTAGGATGAATGATGAAAAGGATTCGGAGGAAGGAGGTCGTGGCCTAATCTAGATACCGCCCCTGCATTTGTTGGAGGGGATGAGGAAAACTATGAAGAACCTCAGGGTGGCGAGTGTCCCTGTCGAGATTCGAACCGAGCACTACCTGGATACAAGCATAGACCGTTATCTCTAGACCAGCCTGTTACGTGGGTATTACCAACGCTGTTTAAAATGAATATATGTGAGGGCGCCTAAGGAAAGGGTCCAGTAACCGGCTATAGTGAATACGGTAATGAACCCTCAGTTCCATAAAATTCGGGATATTTCGTGACTAGCTGAGTGACTGTCAGCTTCACAAGTAGGATTCTTCCACGTAGAGTTCGTTACTCGACACAATATAACTTGCTGTTGAAAAACTCACTAAATATGTCCACGACAAGAGATACTCCTCAGTCGGGCTATCGATATACTGACCTGTTTCGTGGTTTTCCTCAGTCCCTCAGGCAAATGCCGCTATAGCACTTTATATTAGGTCACGACAAGTTCCTTTCACATCCTGTCCAATTATTCAGTGTCCCAAATCATTCTATGCCATATTGTTCACATCATTAATAAGCAAACGCCAGAGGACACTGAACCCGTGCCTTTGCAGGAAAAGACTGAAATAACCATAAGAAGTCCCTAGATTGCATCTGCAAGGTGTCATAGTACCTAATTTCGGCTTCTTTATACTGGTTTCCAGCCTCGGTCATGTCTCAAATCCATGTGATTTCTTATAATAAAAACATAAGTCGTGTACAACAGTGTGTGACCCATGGACTGATCTTGTTAAAAACATGCCAGAGTTATATACACAGCAACCTCCCCCCCCCCCATTTACTGAAGCAATATTTTCTGTAAAATGTGAAATTCCCTAACGCGAACCAAATTTCTACATTGACTCCCACGTTATAAATAGAGATGCGTTCCGATGCAAATTTTGTGCGGTCCACAGTTTCAGTAATACTGTAGCATGGGATACTGTTGCTGCGCAACAGTCGCGAGAAGGAACGTGCGTCAACAGCATCTGGGCTATCGCTAGGTAACCGCACATAACGAAAGAGAAATTGCTGGAAACTGTGCTTTCTGTTCGTTTCCTGAAAAATGTTTATAAGAAAGACAATTGGGGGCGATCCAGTTACAATGACCTGTATAAGCATAATCCAAAATGAGGTCACGTATATGGTCTTGAATATCCAAGTTCATTGTATTTATTTGAGGTTCATCTCCTTTCAGCCTGTCAGTAAACAAAGCTTTAAAATATGGACTTTCAGCACATATTCCCCAGGACAATTGAGTGATCGCAATCAAACTACAAGAACCAGAAGCATACCACGCAACATCACAGATGCATGCGCATATGCGATTTGAATTCTCGACAAATAACATTTCTTAAAAATGGAATTTGGGCTGAATTCGTTGTTGTTTTGAATTTTGTGTTTAAAAAAACAGGTATCTCAGATTTCCCTGAGAATGAAATTGTTCTCTATATCTGTGAATATTGTTAATTTTTCTTAATTCGCTTAGTGGGGGGTGGGGTCCATCTGGGTCCACTCGGCACGGCGGCCACTTATTAACCTATTGTACTTGCCCCGGGTGATTATGATGATTGAGAATTTGGTGGAATGAAGATTGGCAGGAGAAACCGAAGCACTCTGAGAAAACCCGCCACTTTGTCCACCACAAATTCCACTTGACCAGACCCGGGATCAAACCCGGGCCGCCGCGGTGGGAAGCCAGCGACTAACCACTTGAGCTATAGCGCGGCCTATTCTGTGAATATTATGGTCACGTTTCTGGAAGAATGTTCATGCAGCGTAGCGTGAAAGCCATTTTTGTTCGATTCTAACCAAAACTTCAGTAAACCGGCAGATGTCAGTACAACACTGCGATGTCAAACTTTTGCAACTTGCTAACCCGCCTCAATGAGAATTACACTATCCTGTGAGCCCACCACAGATGCGTCTGATTTGAACCAATTTATTTCAACTGTGATCTCTGGCTTGTCACCGCGACAGCTCGGGTTCCATCGTATATCAGGCCGTGTGATTTGTGGTGCACAAAATGGTTTTCGGCCAGTGTTCTCCCAATACTGTCAATAAAAATTCCACCAACTGTTCCATATTTTGATAGCGTCGTTAAATAACCATATTAGAAAACTAAATCCCTGGGTTTTTTTATTGCTAGTGGGGTGGGACTAAGTCCCTTGTACTGTGACCACTTCTGGCCTATTGTACCAGCCCCAGATGATAGGTGAGGGTGATTGTGGAGCAATTGGTGGAATGAAGATTGATAGGGGAAACCGAAGTGCTCGGAGAAAACCTACCCCAGCGCCACTTTGTCCACCACAAATCCCACTTGATCGAACCAGGGCCGCCGCGGTGGGAAGCCAGCGACTAACCGCTTGAACTATGGCGCGGCCTATAAATCCCTGGGTTAGTTACTGCGTTTGTCTAGTCTCTACTCGGCCAGGTCATTCTGTTTCGAAATGCAAACAAAACTTCTGACAAGTGAGAAGCGAAAGTTCGGTTGGGTTTTATTTTTCTCCATTTTGTGTTCGAACAAATTTTGACGAATGTAAAAAGTTCGTACGACCTCATTCCGATGTTAAGTTTCTTGGCAACTTAAAAATAGAACGCGGTTACACTGTTGAATGGGAGCCAATCACTCAACACACGATGTCCGGGGATTTTCCTTCTTCCGATATTTTCTCCTCGGCAATGCTGCACCCGAGTTCCGACAAAACACTGTGCGGAATCTCTCTTTCAAGCCGAAGTTCATCTAAATAATTGTTCCTAAAAGAATGGTGGGATTTCATTGCCGTATATCTCCGTCAGTTTTTGCTGATGAAAAGCAAAACGTATACGGATTCGTAACATGGCTCTCAAATTTTCATTATATCACACTCTTTCCTAGTTCCATTTCCGACAGTTAGGCAAACGATGGATTGGACGTGCTGCAAGTGAAGATGCCTCCTTTCTCCAGTGGCCACCCCGGTCCCCGGGCATAACTCCATGTGATTTCTTCTTGTGGGGGTACGTGAAGGACGTGGTTTATGTACCCCCATTGCCCCAATCGCTCCAGGATCTCCGAAAGAATCAATCGTGCTGTGGAGACAATCACGTCTGAAATGCTACAGCGGGTGTGGCAGGAATTCGACTATCGCATTGATGGGTGCCGGGTAACGAAAGGTGCATACATAGAGGCACTTTGATGGATGCACATAAAATTTGGACAGTTAAGCTTCCGATTGACGCATGTTATGATTGTACACGGTAACAAATACGAAATATATACGTATCTGAAACCCCACCATTCTTTTAGGAACACCCAGTATTACATACCTGCCGCAAGAATAACACGCTGCGTCTTCAGTACAAAACCGATTAATGCTGATCAGGGAAATAATCGTCGGTTATCGTGAGAATCGTGGGGCTGAACTAACGATACCCTTCGAGACGGCCCTCGAATCTCGCCTGGGAAGCCAGCTATCCTAACAGGATTTTCTCTCAGTGGTTTCTCTCAGTTCCTCCAAGAACATTCCGGCATAATACCTCAGTTACGTCACGTCCGCTTTCTTCTAAATCATTTCCAATTATCATTCATCAGTCACCCCATCATTCCGGTTGAGAAGCTGCTAGTCGTTCAGTTAGTCAAGTACTTCCCAACATTGGAACCCATAGGTTCATTATCATGTTCATAAGAGCCCTCCCTTGGTCCCTATCCTGAGCCTGATGAATTCAGTCCATCCTAGTTCTGTAAGATCCATTTTCATATTATCCTCCCACTTACGTTCTGGTCTTCCTAGTGGACTCTTTCCTTCTGGCTTGCCAACCAACATCCTATATACATTCCATTCATGCTACATGTCCTGCCAATCTCAGCCTCCTTGACTTGATCATTGTAATTACATTTGGTGAAGAGTACAAGTTAAGAAGCTCCTCATTATTCAGTTTTCTCCAATCTCCTGTCACTTCATTTCTCTTCAGTCCAAATATTCTCCTCAGCACCCTCTTCTCAAACACCCTCAGTCTATGTTCCTTCCTTAATGTCAGAGACAAAGTTTCACACCCATACAGACCCACAGGCAAAATTATAGTTTTGTGTATTCTAATTTTTACGTTTTTAGACAGCAAACGACGAGATAAAAAGTTCTGGACTGAATGGTAGCAAGCATTATCCTAATTCAATTTCCTCCTGAATCAAATTTTGATTTGTTACTGTCGTCCCCAGAGGCACGCGGTGGCGTAGTTGGTTGAGGCATTATGATACAAGTCGGAGGACGCGGGTTCGAATCCAGATGAGGTCATTGGATTGTTTTTTTTTTCAATTTACCTAATCCTTTCAGCCGCACTAGGGCCCTGGGGTCGACTCAGCCTCTAACAGAAATCAATACCACGAATCTTCCTGGGGGGGAAAGGGCGGCCGATTTGTAAGGATGACAACCTTACCGCCATCTGTTTAGAAAATGTGGCAGCCTCGATGTCTCACAACCCTATGGGCCTTCACGGCCTGTTTACCTTCTCTTACTGCCGTTCCCAAAAATTAAACTGTACCACATTTTCAAAGGATCTGTTAGTTTTCTTTAAGTTATGGATTTCCCCTGAATTCTGGTGACTCCATGATCCAGTACAGTACAGTTATTCCTCGATGTATGCGATAGTTGTTCCAAAAAAGTGTTGCAGAAAGCGAAAGGCTTCTGCTCCACAAACCCACATAATATTCACCCCTCCTCCCCCTCGTTTAGTTAGAAGCATTTCCCCTTAAAGTGAGCACTATTACCTGAAAGCGGTCTGAATTAGCTGATCGCATAAACTGGCATATACTGGATGGTACCTGGGCAGTGTAGTTGCTTCTGACACGAACATTGCCGTATTGCGACAACGAAGTGCAGGATAGTTGCATGCTGTAACGGGATAAGGTTCCATGCTCTTATGAAACTACAGGGCCGCAACTGGGATATAGCCGGAACCAAATGAATCAATTTTAACACCAACCCATAATTAATTTTAATGTTACCCTTCCGTCTACATCTAGATCGATCCAAGTGGTCTCACTTTACGTATTCCGATTAAAGGTTTTCACCCTGCCCCTGTCTTGACCTTCACGATTTGGTAATCCTAATAATATTAGGTGATGAATACACACAATGAAGCTCCTCATTATGCATTTCCATACATTTTCCTGTTACAGTAAACCCTCGTTAATCTGGATTAATTATGGGGAGGTAATCCGGATTAACGAAGCAGAATGTAAGCCTAAAAGACAAAAAACCGTAAACCACAAATAAATGGAAAATGAAATGATATAAATAAATAAAATAAATAAATAAAAGACGTATAACTGCAACAATTTCTTCCTCTGTCAGAAGCTGATATCCAGGGTCTCCTTCATCCAACTTAAGCAAATGATGGATATTTCCTTGCAGTTTCAGTCTCTCCAGCTGCCCTCAACACGGTCTGAAAGTCCTCTTGCTCCTAAATCTCATTTGTCTTTTAAAGTACGTACTCAACTGTGAACAAAAATTCTCATTTTTCATACTTCGATCCAGATTAGCTAGGGTTTACTGTATTTCATCCCTCTTTGGTCCATATATCGGTGTACTAGACGACAGAGTGATTGGTGTTAGAGTCCCGATAGGGTCAAGGATTTTCTTCGCGTCATACAGACTAGTTCTGGGGCCCATCCAGCCTCCTTTGAAATGGATACAGGGGGTAAATGAATCGGGGAATGAAGGTGACCACTCACCTCCAACTAGTGCCGAGGTAAAGAAAACATGCATACATCCACTCCCCCATACACTTTCATGGCGTAGTGCTTAATTAGTTAAGCACGGGGACGAGTTTGCCTGGGCCCAGATATTTCCCTGAGCACCGTGTTCTCATAGTCTCAGTCTAGTTTCTTCGCTCGGGGTACAGCACGACTTTCCACGCGCATACAAAACAATTCAGTGTCATATCAGCACGGAAAGAAAGTTCCTTCTACATTCTACAGTCTGTTTTAGCATCGTGAATTTCGGTGAACCTTCTGACGACGTCGATGATTTAATTCCATGCCGCCAACTACAAAGGTACGACCACTACACACATAAGCTGTAGAGAGTCGGCGAACACCCAACGCTGAGACAACGCGTGTAGTGTCCGGAAGGCTGGCGTTCTAGTCTTCGAAACTTACGAACGTTTCGCAACGTAAGTACGTCACACTTCTTTGAAAGGAAGCAGAAAGTCGCGGTTTCTTGTTTGTTCAGTGCCTCTTAGGACTGTTTATCCTGCTGGCGGTCGCCAGCTGTACAGTGTTCTTTCATGGGACAGTGAGTTCCTTCAAGGCCTGCCTCCGTGCTCGTTCATGACTTTCAGGTTGGTCTGAAACTCGTATATACATGTCGCCGTACGTTTATCATCTCTGTGAATACATGGCAACAACGTTCGTGAGCTATGGAAGACAAGGACAAAGAGATTTTGTAGGTTATCTCGACAAACTAGCGTAGAATGGCAAGATCACTAATTAATTATGAATTTGAAATGATTTGGAAGGAAGCGGTCGCGGCCTAATTGCGATACTATCCTAGCATTTACGTAAAAGGACTGGGAAAAGCCACATAAATCTTCAGTCAGAATGGCCGGTGCCCCAGCCGAGATTCGAACCGAACATTTGCCGAACGCAAGTCTGGAGAGCTCCAGCTACCGGAACCAGCTCAGTAAATGTACAGTTATCGGTTTCCTTGCTTGCAAATGCATCTGTGTTAATTCTTATATTGTTAGAATTCTTTTAGTTTCTTGGGGTGGGATGAGACTGTGTCACTTGGTACATCGGCCACTAATTGACCTATTGTACCAGCCCCGGGTGGTAGATGATGATGAATATGGAACAGTCGGTGGAATGAGAATTGACAGGGGAAACCGAAGTACTCGAAGAAAACCTGTCCCAGTTCCACTTAGTCCACCACAAATCCCACATGACTTCACCTGTGCTCTAACGCGGGCTGCAGCGGTAAGACGGCGACAAATCGCCTGAGCTATGGCACGGCCTTTTTATATTTACTTATTTGCGCATTTATTTACAAATACATAAATTTCACGGGCTAGGCGTGCCATGACTAAGGTTAATTAAAGAGAAAGGTAAAGTTGTCCTTGTGCTTAATTAATTAAACATCACGCCATGAGCACGTATTGAGTAGTGTGGGTATAGCTCCACCACTGGCCTCTGAACTAGATGGAGGTGAGCGGTGAGCTTCACGCCCCGGCCGCTTTGCCCCCGGGATACATCCCACGGTACCCATTTGCATAGGAGGCTGGGTGGGCCCCAGAGCAAGTCTGGAAGCTGTGGAAAAGAGAAAAAAATATCTTGGCCCTGTTGGGAATCGAACCCGTAACTCGTCGCTGTATATACTGAGCTATCCTGGGTACTAATCAGGTTTACTGGGAATCAGAAAATTGGTAGGACGCAGGAACCGTGACCTGGTCGCCATTTTGACGAAGGGACTGAAGAAACTCACGAACAATGTAAATGTGAATCGGTTTGCAGCCGGGATACGAACCAGCAGTGCTTGAACACAAAGGACGAGTGCCGACCAATCGTACGATGTGGAACTGAACGTTTTATATCCTCTAAAACGATGAGTCACTTTGAGACAATGGCCGACAAATCCTAATAAGGACTTGGCGGGTCCAGCAGCTCGTGTCAGTCACCACAGCGAAACATCTTTACAGCCTGTATCCCGCCTACGGACTGTGCTTCATTTCTCCTCCTTAGGACTTTATTTTAGACTGCGGCCTTCCGGATTGTGACATCGTATATTCTGGTAAGCGATTATCAACATTTTGGAGGACACATATTCTCTCCATCTTTGCCGCCGTGAAAACTTCTAATATCACATTTGATTCAATTTGTTTTCGGCCTCTGTAGCTCGGTCGCTCAGACTAAAAGTTAGACACGCGGCATGGGCGTAGTCTTCTTTAACTTTTCCGCCCGTCAGATCCATTGCGCGCCCCATAAACTGAGTATTCTTGGAGCGACGTTGACATTCAGAGTTGCAGAATGCGCGGGGATCTTGAGTTTTCCCGTAATTTCCCAGTCACTTCGGATTCATAGTGGGACAGTAACCTGAAGGAGCCACAACCCAAGCTAGCCATTTCGTTGTTAACCTTTTCCATGCTCACATTTCGACAGAAATACTTCTTGTTTTATGTTTACACAACATGACCTACAAATAAGGCGCTTCCTTCGCTCTTTAAAAGAAGCCTAAAATGTATTGTGGAATGCAGGCACGTTGCTAGGCAACGATCGCGAAACAAATAACTCGATAACAGCCGTTACTAGGCTACGGTCCGTAAACAGCAGCAGAGGAACGGTGTTTCCTGTGCGGTCCGTGCCGAGATGTTATAAGTAGGACAGATAGCGAGGAGTGAGTTCAGTTGTTGTAAGCTGTTGCTGTGAGAAGCTGGTAGCTGAGGCCGGGAACAGTTCGGGAACCCAGAGGAAGGGGGACGTTCGCCGTTGGAAGCCGCTACCGAGCAACGGCTAGTGAAGACGTGACTGTTGACAATAGTGTTTGTGTGTAATAGCTAACTGTAAAGTGTAGTCATGCGCTGTATCAAAGAGTCCAATTAATCCGATCAATCCAAAATCCCGTCTATAGTCACTCATACGCGTGACAGTATGTTATGGTTTGGTGGACTGGCGAACTATCAGGTGGCTTCAGATGTTAATACAGAGACAGCCTGTAATCACCGATGCCGGTGGCAATCCTGTCACCACTGTCAATGTTTCGGCGTCGCTGGCTTAAAGTGCCAAGCGATAGCAGAGTATGACTCAGGAATCTCAAATGTGGGAGACACTTTCAACAACAAAAAACTCCGTGGTCTGTAGTCCGCAAGCGAACTATACCGACCGAGCGACCGCCGCTTGTCGGCGAAGTTAGTGCCAACTTTTGCGTATATGTCACGTGGTCAGCGCAACGGATCCCCATGGCCGTTAATCTCGGTTTTCTACGCCGGCGCCGCTATTTCCTTGAAATCGCTCCTCAATTATCCTCACGAGGCTGAGTGGACCCCGTTTCAGACACACTACTTCTTAGAAAATCGGGTAGCGCTGGGAATCGAAACCAGTACCTCTGGATCTGTAGCCAGGAACTCTGATCACTATACCGCCTTTCACAGAACGTAAATCACTGATCACCTGTAATACAAGGTAAAGTTGTCCCTCTACTTATTTAAGCATAACGGCATGAAGACATATGGGAGAGTCGACGCGCTCTTGATCTCTGCACTAGATGGAAGCGTGCGGTCTGGACGCTCCTGCCGCTTCACTCCCGAAAATGATTTCCCATAGGAATCTAGATGGGCCCCAGAGCCAGTGTGCACGCTGTGGAGAAGAGAAAAATCCGTGCCGCGGGTCCAGATTGAACCCGGATTTCTCGGACATCCAGTCACTACATTGACTGCTTTACTCCGGTGAACTTTTCAAATAATATTCTGCCTGAAGAGCTCTGAAACCTGGTAATCAGAGGCCGAGACCCAGATGTAAGTCGCCACCGCGTTCCACAGTTTTTCAAACGAAAAGGAATGCTCTGAAGTGGCCCAACTCAGAGATTTGCGTGTTTCATTTCATTAATGTCTCTGGGAGCCTCAAGATATATGTGATAGTGTATACACTCGACATGATTAGATAGACACGCTCGTACACTCGCGCCATTTAACATTCTGACGGCCGCGTTTCGTTCAGCGCTGAGTTACGTGCAAAACACCGTAACTTATTTTTGCATTTCCGTGGTGCAAAACGCCTTCATTTGTTTTTGCATTTCCGTGGTTCTAAACGCCATAATTTCCTTTGCATTTCCTTGGTGCAAAACGCCTTCATTTGTTTTTGCATTTCCGTGGTGAAAAAGCCTTCATTTGTTTTTGCATCTCCTTGGTGCAAGACGCCTTCATTTGTTTTTGCATTTCCGTGGCGTAAAACGCCTTCATTTGTTTTTGAGTTTCCATGGAAAGTCGCGATTCCTGTTGTTACAAAACCAGGGACCGTTCAGTATGAAATTCGGAAACAGTGGGAAAATCTTACGCTAAAATTAAAGAAGAAAGAACATGTTCAAAGTTAAGCAGAACAAGTGGGATCTGGGGTTCTCATGGCGGTGACCATGAAAACAGTTGTCTTCTGGGATGTGACTCCGTACAATGTGGTAGATCGCTACCAACGCTTCTGAGGAAGCAGCTTCAGGGTTCTACGCCGATGATGGGGGCTGCAAGTTCTTTCGGAATGGTGGTAATAATCTACCAGAATACACGACGTCACAGCTCAGATGGCAGTAATCTTCAAAGAGAATAGAGATTGCTATGCGGTGTATCGCAGTTCTAGACAGTTCTATATCTCAGGCTATTAAGGGTGGGGTTCTCACCCCGGAGCCTTGGGTTCAATCCCGGGCGACTTCATGCAGGATAGGCGAAGTAGCACTGGAGCAAGTTTGCTCCAAGTTTATTCGATTTTCCCTGCTAATCATCATTCCACCATTGCTCCATATGCATCTCTTACCGCCCGCTGAGGTGTGCGATAGCCCTGACAGGCAGCACATTATCATATCCTTGGTCATTAAGTTAGGGCTTCATTTCTGACACGGCACTTGGCTGGTTGCAAGGCGATGAGCTGGAGATTATGTCTCGGTTTTAGCGTGCAATGGATTAAGGATTAATGTCTCCGATACAAGGACATTTTTGTTAGCGACTGTCATCTGATTTGATAAATGTATTTACTTATACTTGTAGCTTATTTAACGAGGCTGTCAACAGCTCAGGTCGTATGGTATTGAGTGATAGGATTAGTAAATAATGAACTCGAAAGGACGTGGAAGGAAACATTAGGGACCTAATTTTAGGTATGTCCTGCAATTTCGCCAGTCTCAAATGCAAGAAAGTCCGAGTCAGATTTAGAGTTGAATGAATGAATTAATTAATTAATTAATGTATAAAGGGTGGGCCTTGTTGGCCCTTGCACCACGACCACAGTGACCTATTGTGCCTCCCCTTCTGATCATCGCCTCAACAATCTTGCGCTTCGAGTGAAGCGTATGATTTTGTACGTGGGGACGTCGAAATAGTCACTTGGTTCCATAAAATATTGACCCAAGTGACGCAATCTTAAATAAGCTAAGGCCTCACATTCGCACAGGATATGTGTGGCTGTTTCGTTTTCTTCCTGACACCTCTCACAAGTTGGACTATTACTTAGTCCCAGTTTGAAGAGGTGTCCTTTAAGGTGACAGTGTCCTGCAAGTAGTCCTACCACCCATCGTAACTGGTTCCTGTTTAACTAAAACAGTTCCTTTGTTCTTTTAGTAGAGGGTCTTCGTATGAGTCCCTTTGGTTGCCTAAGTCCAGTCAAGAATCCCCAGTATTTCTTGTGATTCATAGAGTTAGGGTTACTTCACGACTGGCGGTTTACCGCCAATCAGTGCGTCTTCGTGTCAATCCCCTTCAGACTCACGACTAGAATTTTCTTCCAGCCGAACCCTCTGACGAGAGGATTGATCTGTCGTTTACAACAGCTGCTGGTCTCGCCAGCGCAGTCATTTTCGAGTCCAAGTTCCGTGGGGCATATGATCACATTTTGCAGCCTCAGATTCGAGACTCCACCAGCCTGGAGGGCCAGGTCCCTATACTTATATCCCTCAGGAACAGGGTGACTCAGTTATATCACCAGGCACTGGGCTCCCTTTTCGTAGTCTCCGACTCAAACCGCCTCCACACGGGCACAAGTGCAGCATTTATTCTTGCAGATACTGGCAAATATTCCTTTAAATAGGATCATAAAAGATTGGAACAGTTTACCTGCAGGCATAGTAGCGTCTTTCCCCTGTGAATTAAACACTTTTAGAAAGAGGACGAGGGAAGCAGTCACAAGTAAAGAGGCCTTAGGCGGAGTTGAATGGACACAAGTCAAGTAACGTGAAGTGTCCTTATTCGAGTGCAGTGAAACGAGCACGTGCCCTCGTGCGACTTTATGTTTGGGTTTGCACTGTACACGTATGTACCTTGTTTACTGTATTCACTTTGTCCCGTATTGTTCCCTTTATGTATAGTCTTTCCTTGTCTGTATCATTGTAAGAGCTACTGCCACCGGGTTAACACCCAATTACAGTAAAATAATAATAATAATAAATGTACGATATTGGTGGGTAAGCCAGAAGGAAACAGACCACTAGGAAGACCAAGACGTACGTGGGTGGATAATATTAAAATTGATCGCAGAGAGATAGACTTGAGTAGTATGCCCTAAATTGATCTGCCTCAGGATAGGGACAAGTGGAGGGCTCTTGTGATCACGGTAATGAACATTCGGGTTCCATAAGATGTTGGGAATTTCTTGAGCAGCTGCAACATGTATCGACCGTTCACGGCCATTATCAGGCACATATCAATGCTGCCAAAACTCTTTCGCTGTGCATGTTCTTTCTTCCTCTCTTTCGCTCCGTACCTTCTCTTTTTTTTTTAGATAAGAACCAATATTGAAGAGCCGGGATAGCTCAGTCGGTATAGCGACTGGCTACGGGCTGGACGACTGAGGGGTCGGAGTTGGAGTCCCGGTAGTGGCAAGAATTTTCTCTTCTGCGCGTCATCCAGACCGTCTCTGGAGTCCACCCAACCTCCAATCTTGTGGGTACCGAGGGATCCTTCCCCGGAGGTAAAGCCGTCCACTCACCTGCAGCTAGTGTCGAGGTCATGAAAATGTGGATCTATACACCCATTCCCACATACGCCTTCATGGCGTAGTGTTTAATTAGTTAAGGACAGGAACAATTTACCTTACCTTTACAAATACTGCGTTTGAGACTGTAACACGTATGTACAAAACTGATAATATTCATGCAGGCCGCGGCATAGCTCAAGCGGTTAGTCGCTGGCTTCCCACCTCGGCGGCCCGAGTTCCATCCCGGGTCTGGTCAAGTGGGATTTGTGGTGGATAAAGTGGCAATGGGGCGAGTTTTCTCCGAATACTTCGGTTTCCCTTGCCAATCTTCATTCCACCAAATTCTCCATCATCACAATCACCCGGGGCAGAATATAATAGGCCAATCAGTGGCCGCCGTGCCGAGTGGGCCTAGTTGCACTTCACTCCTCACTAAGCGAATTAAAAAAAATAATGCAATTGGGTGCTAAGCATAACATTCCGTTGTTTGCCTGGCGAAGTGAAGACGAACAACATGAAGACGCTCAGTATGTTTAAGGTTACGTTGAGAACATAGGTCAATAGACTTGAATATTGAGCTGCTATTATTGGACTCGAACCTGCAGCCGAAATGTCGGGCGCTATTTATTTCGAGCAATACAGAAAGATCGTGCAGCGGCTGTACCCACAGGATATGGGAAACGTCTGAAAATGTTATAATGTTGGTAGCAATGGGCCGATTTAAGAGCTGACTCCATGGAGCAGAATCCATCTTAAGAAGCTAACAGTCACTCAACTACTCGAAAACTTCTGAAGACAGAAGGTCCATTACCATATTCACAACAGCCCGAATTGCACCGTATCCTAAACCAGATGAATCCAGTTTACACTCTCACACATTTTTTAAATATATTATCCTTTCATTTGTGTGTCTTTCAAATTATGTCTTCCCCTTTGGGCTTTTATACCAAAGCTTTGCGTGCATTTCTCACTGCTCCCATGCGTGCTACAAATTCTGAGCACTCCACCTTCTTTGATTTTATCGCCGTAATAATATCCCCTCATTATGCAGTTTCCTTCAGCATCCTATAATTCCCCCCTCCATTAGGTTCAAATATTCCCCTCAAACATTAAGCATCATGCCATGAAGACGTGGAACAGCTGCACACACTTTTAATCTCTATACTGTTACGAGACGGGTGGTCAGTTTCACGCCCCGGCCCACTAGAGAGGAGGCTGGGTGGGCCCCAGATCGGGTCTGGACGCTGTGCAGAAGAATAAACTGTGTGCCCCTGCCGGGGCCCCGATTTTCCGGTCGTCCAGCGCGTTGCTTGACACTACAGTCCTTATGAGAAGTTGGCAGTCGGTTAGTTGGTCAGGAAATGTCCCTCAACGTAAGATATCCGGCTTCACGCCCATGAGAACAAGTGACTTGACAGTTCGGTACGTGGTCATGTGACCCGAGTGGCAGCAGGCGGTGCTTGAGTTTTGTTCCTCCATAAGTCAGATCTGAGGTCCTCTCGGCAAAAACTATGTGGGGCCGTGCTGTCTTGTACATAGGCACCAAAGTACCCTGAAGATTCCTCCGAAAAGGCCAGTAATTATCTAACAGATTACACGGAATCATATCCTACCTATCTATCTATGGCTCTACAGCCCTCTGTTGGCCTATGGCCGCTTTTTCAGCTTCTTAATCCTATACACAGTCGGTAGAACTCCTTGGATGAGGGATCAGCCCCTCACAAATCCTCTACCTACACACAGAACGACACAAACACAGAATAAACGCATACCGACATCCTTGCCTCAAGTGGGATCCGAAACCACGATCCCAATGTTTGAGCGGGAGAAGACAGTTCCTGCCTTAGACTGCGCGGCCACTGTGATCTGCCGCATCACATCCTAGGAAATTGTAATCATCCGATTTAAGAAGTTCTCAGCAACACGGGACTTGGAGCACATGACTACCAGGAATTGCCTTGCTGCTGGTGCGAGTTCGCTGAACCACATTCTCCTTGTTGATTTAAGTTTCCAGCTTCTTGTTAAATGCTTGGCGCCATTATGTACTTCCCAGTCCCTCAACTTAGCACGACACACCGCAATCAAGTCAACTGCAGTAACCACGGACTGTATACATATTGCCACCTGAGGGAGTGACTATAGACGGGGTTTTCATTCCAGATTGGTTTTATTGAGCACTTTAACACAGGAGGTTGAGGTCCGAGTCTCGCGGGACTAATGACTACATTTTACAGTCTCAGATTCGACACTCTCCCAACCTGGGAGGCCAGGTCCCCGTATGTATATCCCCAGGAACAGGTTGCCCCTTTATACCCCCAGACACTGAGTTCCCTTTTCGTCGCCTCGGCACGTACCGTGTAGAAAGCACTGTTCATTGTCGTACTCCAATCGCTTCCGTGGGAACATGTTTATGTGCGTAGGAGTTACTCAGTAACGGTTGCTTATTAAGAACCTGCTGCCTAGCAACGGATGTTGTTTAGAGGTCGTTATCCAGTAACGGGTCTGCACGCTGCAATATAGAATATTGTGATGTGACGCCTGAAAGCCGGAATAGTGGAGTCAGATCGGAATTTAATTTCCTAGGCAACGAGTATTAACAGAGCACATTCCCGTGACAACGGGTTACCATGGGATCATTATACATGACTTCCGTGACAGCACTCCACTAGTTACTGCGGAACTGGAAGTGTTTCCGTGTCAACACATGCTTAGGCAGACAGTTAGTTAGTTATTGGAGAGGGTGGGTTTCCCCATGCACTTAGACCTGTATTGGTCCATTGTGCTTCCCTCTATGATATTCTACCAGTCTCTATACCCTACCGATATTGGTGCGTACCATCAGTCCCGACCGAGCCAGCGAGTTCGGCCTCTACTGGCTTGG